>NC_057812.1:719412260-719557879 GCF_018294505.1 Triticum aestivum | reverse complement strand
CGCGGGGCGACGACAGGCTCGGGGCGGCGACGACGACGACGAACGGCCTGGGGGCGTCGGGGCGAATGGGAGGCGGTTGGCCAAAATTTCACAAGTGTTGGCTTATATAGCCAGAGCAATGGTCCCGGTTCGTGCTACGACCCGGGACTAATGCTCCCTTTAGTCCCGGTTGGTGCGATGAACCGGGACCAAAGGCCAATTTTCAGCAGCCGAAAGGGCGGGAAGCGAAGGCCATTGGTCCCGGTTGGTGGCACCAACCGGGACTAAAGGGGGGCAATGTTCACGGTTGGTGCCACGAAACGGGATGCACTTCGTGTACAAAATGGACTTCGTGTACAAAATGGACAATCACTTTCGAAGTATCAAAGTTTCAAACTAATGGCCTTAGGTACACATCAATTTCGTTGTCGGGTTGCTTAGGGCCTTGGATAAGAACTGGCATCATAATGAACTTCCGCTTCATGCACATCCAAGGAGGAAGGTTATACATACATAGAGTCACGGGCCAGGTGCTGTGATTGCTGCTCTGCTCCCCGAAAGGATTAATGCCATCCGCGCTTAAAGCAAACCATACATTCCTTGGGTCCTTTGCGAACTCATCCCAGTACTTTCTCTCGATTTTTCTCCACTGCGCCCCGTCAGCGGGTGCTCTCAACTTCCCATCTTTCTTTCGGTTCTCATTGTGCCATCGCATCAACTTGGCATGCTCTTCGTTTCTGAACAGACGTTTCAACCGTGGTATTATAGGAGCATACCACATCACCTTCGCAGGAACCCTCTTCCTGAGGGGCTCGCCGTCAACATCACCAGGGTCATCTCGTCTGATCTTATACCGCAATGCACCGCATACCGGGCATGCATTCAGATCCTTGTATGCACCGCGAAAGAGGATGCAGTCATTAGGGCATGCATGTATCTTCTCCACCTCCAATCCTAGAGGGCATACGACCTTCTTTGCTGCGTATGTACTGCCGGGCAATTCGTTATCCTTTGGAAGCTTCTTCTTCAATATTTTCAGTAGCTTCTCAAATCCTTTGTCAGCCACAGCATTCTCTGCCTTCCACTGCAGCAATTCCAGTACGGTACCGAACTTTGTGTTGCCATCTTCGCAATTGGGGTATAACCCTTTTTTGTGATCCTCTAACATGCGATCGAACTTCAGCTTCTCCTTTTGACTAATGCAATGCGTCCTTGCATCGACAATGACCCGGCGGAGATCATCATCATCGGGCACATCATCTGGTTCCTCTTGATCTTCAGCAGCTTCACCCGTGGCAGCATCATTGGGCACATCGTCTGGTTCCTCTTGATCTTCACCAGCTCCCCCCGTTGCAGCATCACCGTATTCAGGGGGCACATAGTTGTCATCGTACTCTTCTTCTTCGCCGTCTTCCATCATAACCCCTATTTCTCCGTGCCTCGTCCAAACATTATAGTGTGGCATGAAACCCTTGTAAAGCAGGTGGGAGTGAAGGATTTTCCGGTTAGAGTAAGACCTCGTATTCCCACATTCAGTGCATGGACAACACATAAAACCATTCTGCTTGTTTGCCTCAGCCGCATCGAGAAACTCATGCGCGCCCTTAATGTACTCGCGGGTGTGTCTGTCACCGTACATCCATTGCCGGTTCATCTGCGTGCATTATATATAATTAAGTGTCCAAATTAATAGAAGTTCATCATCACATTAAAACCAAAGTGCATACATAGTTCTCATCTAACAACATATAGCTCTTTCAGAGCATCTAATTAATTAAACCATACATTGAAACTATGTAAAACATTTCAATGCGAAAACAAATGCGATAATAATCGCAACCAAGGTAACAATTGATCCAACGGCATAATGATACCAAGCCTCGGTATGAATGGCATATTTTCTAATCTTTCTAATCTTCAAGCGCATTGCATCCATCTTGATCTTGTGATCATCGACGACATCCGCAACATGCAACTCCAATATCATCTTCTCCTCCTCAATTTTTTTTATTTTTTCCTTCAACAAATTGTTTTCTTCTTCAACTAAATTTAACCTCTCGACAATAGGGTCGGTTGGCATTTCCGATTCACATACATCCTAGATAAATAAAATCTATGTCACGTTGGTCGGCATAATTTTCATAAACAATAAATGAACCAATAGTTATAAAGATAATATACATACCAAATCCGAATCATAGACAGGACAAGGGCCGACGGGGGCGGATACCAAAACCATCGCACTATATAAGATGCAATAATAAATGTAAGAAAATGATACAAGTATCTATCTAAACATACAAGTAAGAATATTTTTCCTTTCAGAAAGAAGATAAGAACAAGAGGCTCACCACGGTGGTGTCGGTGATGAGATCGGCGCGGGTGAACGACGGCGGTGAAGACGGGGACGGGGCGTGACGGACCGCTAAATTTAGACAAATCTCGAGGAAAATGGAGCTTGGAGGTCGAGCTTCGAGAGGAGAAAGCTTAAGTAGTGTGGCTCGGGCATTCCATCGAACACCTCATGTGCATAGGAGGTGAGCTAGAGCACCACAAAGCCCTCTCCCCCTCGGCCAGAAAAAACAGAGCATTGTGCTCTGCTCTTGCGCGAGGGGGTATATATAGGCACCTCATTGGTCCCGGTTGACGACATGAACCGGGACTAAAGGGAAGCCTTTGGTCCCGGTTCAAGCCACCAACCGGGACCAGTGGTGGTGGGCCAGGAGCGAGGCCCATTGGTCCCAGTTCGTCCTACCAACCGGGACCAAAAGGTTCAGACGAACCGGGACCAATGGCCCACGTGGCCCCCCCGGCCCCCTAGGCTCACGAACCGGGACCAATGCCCACATTGGTCCCGGTTCTAGACTGAACCGGGACTAATGGGCTGAGCCGGCCTGGACCATAGCCCTGTTTTCTACTAGTGGCGCGTGTATATGAGCGCTTGTGTCTGTACTGATGCTCAAAAAAAAGGATAGCACAAACCGTGCAATTCCCGTTGGAGGACCCACTGCGTTTAGCCACGCTGGTAGTGGCCGGGAGATGTTTTTTACTTTAAGAGGGAGACTAGCGATCCATTGCCCCCTAGCTACGTCCAGCAAGGGCCCATAAAGTGAAATTGCCATGGTCTAGGGAGAAAAAAGTTTGCAATTGTCCCAAACTTTTTTTGCTATGGTCCATACGGTGAAGTGCTGTGGTACATAAAACAAATTTGCCATGGTCCATAATAGAGAGAGTTTGACATTTTATGGTCCATAATAGCAAAATTGCCAGGGGTAGCCCCTCCACATGATCGAGCCTGCCACCGCCGATCTCAGGGAGGCCCTTCGCTGGGTTGGACGAGGGTGCGTCTCAGGGGGTGGCGTGGGCCGCGTCGCCGGTGGTGGTGCAGGGGCGCATCGCCGGCGGTTGTGCGTACAGCGGCAGGGGTGAAGGCTGCAGCGGCGCGGTTGGTGGGATGAGATGGGCGGCGAAAGAATGGGAGTGAGTGGGGAGAGGGTGCTGGCGGTGGGAAAAAGGAGGGACATGATAAGAGAGTTGCAGGCGTTCACAACAACGCTTTGTTTTTTCGAATGTAAAAAGAAAAAAAATGTGACGTGGCTGATCTCCCTGCTCTAAGATTCGTGATTGAAATCAACAGCTCACGAGACGTTCGAGATGTGATCTTAAAAACCAAACGACAGATTTTTATCGATTCTGTTTTTTTTTTCAGAAAGTATTTTCATAATACTATCTGCTCTTCTCCGATTTGTATATTTTTTGTAGGAGTGGAGAGAGTAGTAGATAGGTCCGTACGTTTTTAAAAAAAATACAGTGCTAGTAGTCAAGTTGACTTGAATTGCGCCTTCCAAATTTGATGAAACGATGGCTGTGCTAGGTCTTAAATCAGAGGGGTGGCACGCCTTAAGGTCACATCACACCACACCACACCATCTACGCCTTAAGAGCCTGGTTGTTTTTAGATGCGACCTCACCACGCCTGCCGTCAACTCACACACCAAGCAAGATATGAAACGATCAGGACACGTCCTCCCGTCCATGTTGGTAGCCACGGCACATGCAGCAAAGTCAGGGCAAATAACCAACGTCCCAAATTGTAGCAGGTGCACGTGGATCAAACAAGAAATTAAAGCATGGCATGTTCAGATTAAATGTTGACACAGCTTCTCATGAGGTTGAGCGAAGAAGTAAATGTGCAACAGCGGCACTCCTTCCAGATGGAGAAGGGGCAATTAGTAGCAGCTTGAGTTTGGAGCGGATGATGAGTTACTACCTAGTACCTACTTCCAGTTGGGCCAACGAACCCCATAATCCCATAATGACCTTCCATTGTGTATGTAATGTATTTGCTATAGATGAGTGACAAAATTGGCATGGTAAGAAGATAGCTGTTGAGCCAACAACCGGTGAGGGTAGAATATTCCTTTCACTTTGCGACCCAAAGATCTCATAGGCCCTAGCCCCCGCGTCGTCCTCCCACTAGGGCGACTCGGGCAGAACCAGAAACCTAGCCGCCGCCGCAAACTCCCTCCTCCTCTCCCTGCGCCGCCTCTGGATGACGCCGCCGGGCTAAGCCCGGGGGCCGTCGGCGGTGGCGGGGGATCTACTCCCTTGCGCGTCTCCGGGGTGGGACGGACCCCAAGGCGTGTGGTGGAGCGATCGATCTGGGATCTGCGGCGCGGCGGATGGCTCCAGGCGGCGGGAGGCCGGCCCGTCCTCGGACGGCGACGGCTTGGCGCGGCAGAGGCCAGGGCTGCGGGCGCTACGGATGGCCCTTTGGGCGGCGGCGGCGGCGGCTGCGGTCGACGGCGGCCGGCTTGGTTGCGGTGGCGTGCATGCTGCCTTCAGATCGGCGACGGGGGCGTGGAGGGCATGGTGGTCTCGTCGGCGGCACCTTCGATCAGATCTGTTCTGACCGGTTCAGCCGGCTATGGTGGTCATCTCTTCCGTCAGAGGTGGTTGGCCTGAGGCTGGGTGTTCGGATCTCGGGATCCGTCATATGGCACCAGCTGCGAGTCGGGGAGACGTAGTTGCCGGTGAAAACCGAGCTGACGGTGGGCGATGGCGGCGTTCCACATCGTTACCTTGATGAAGGCATTGTCATGTGTCTACCGTCGACCCACTCGTATTGCTCCGGGGGAAACCCTAGGATCTGGTTTCCAGACCAGACGATGGCGGCACTGCGGTGTCGTTTCTCTCTTGGGAGCATCGTTTTCTGGAGCAGCGCTGTGTTGGAAATATGCCCTAGACGCAATAATAAAAGCATTATTATTATATTTCTTTGTTCATGATAATTGTCTTTGTTCATGCTATAATTGTGTTATCTGGAAATCGTAATACATGTGTGAATAACAGACACCAACATGTCCCTAGTAAGCCTCTAGTTGACTAGCTCGTTGATCAATAGATAGTCATGGTTTCCTGGCTATGGACATTAGATGTCATTGATAACGGGATCACATCATTAGGATAATGATGTGATGGACAAGACCCAATCCTAAACATAGCACAAGATCGTATAGTTCGTTTGCTAGAGTTTTTGCGATGTCAAAGTATCTCTTCCTTCGACCATGAGATCGTATAACTCCTGGATACCGTAGGAGTGCTTTGGGTGTATCAAACGTCACAACGTAACTGGGTGACTATAAAGGTGCACTACAGGTATCTCCGAAAGTATCTATTGTTTTATATGGATCGAGACTGGGATTTGTCACTCCGTATGACGGAGAGATATCACTGGGCCCACTCAAGTAATGCATCATCATAATAAGCTCAAAGTGACCAAGTGTTTGGTCACGGGATCATGCATTACGGTACGAGTAAAGTGACTTGCCGGTAACAAGATTGAACGAGGTATTGGGATACCGACGATCGAATCTCGGGCAAGTAACATATCGATTGACAAAGGGAATTGCATACGGGGTTGATTAAATCCTCGACATCGTGGTTCATCCGATGAGATCATCGTGGAGCATGTGGGAGCCAACATGGGTATCCAGATCCCGCTGTTGGTTATTGACCGGAGAGCGATCTCGGTCATGTCTACATGTCTCCCGAACCCGTAGGGTCTACACACTTAAGGTTCAGTTACGCTAGGGTTGTAGGGATATGTATATGCAGTAACCCGAATGTTGTTCGGAGTCCCGGATGAGATCCCGGACGTCACGAGGAGTTCCGGAATGGTCCGGAGGTAAAGATTTATATATGGAAAGTCCTGTTTCGGGCATCGGGACAAGTTTCGGGGTTATCGGTATTGTACCGGGACCACCGGAGGGGTCCCGGGGGCCCACCGGGTGGGGCCACCCATCCCCGGGGGCCACATGGGCTGTAGGGGGTGCGCCTTGGCCTGCTTGGGCCAAGGGCACCAGCCCCACATAGGCCCATGCGCCTAGGGTTCAAGGGGGCAAGAGTCCTAGGAGGGTAAGGCACCTCCTAGGTGCCTTGGGGGGGAGGGAAACCCCCCTTGGCCGCCGCACCCCCTAGGAGATTGGATCTCCTAGGGCCGGCCACCCCCCCTTGGCACCCCTATATATAGTGGGGGAGAGGAGGGACTTCATACCTTGAGTCCTTGGCCTTTGGTTGCCTCCTTCTCCCTCCCCAACACCCCCTCCATCTCCTTATTGCTTAGCGAAGCTCTGCCGGAGTACTGCAGCTCCATCAACACCACGCCGTCGTGCTGCTGCTGGTGCCATCTCCCTCAACCTCTCCTCCCTCCCTTGCTGGATCAAGAAGGAGGAGACGTGGCTGTTCCGTACGTGTGTTGAACGCGGAGGTGCCGTCCGTTCGGTGCTAGGATCTCCGGTGATTCGAATCACGTCGTGTTCGACTACATCATCCCCGTTCTTTGAACGCTTCCGCTCGCGATCTACAAGGTACGTAGATGCATCAAATGACTCGTTGCTAGATGAACTCCTAGATGATCTTGGTGAAACGAGTAGGAAAATTTTTGTTTTCTGCAACGTTACCCATCAGTGGCATCATGAGCTAGGTCTATGCGTAGTTCTTCTTGCACGAGTAGAACACAATTGGTTGTGGGCGTAGATTTGTCAACTTTCTTGCCGCTACTAGTCTTATCTTGCTTCAGCGGTATTGTGGGATGAAGCGGCCCGGACCAACCTTACACGTACGCTTACGTGAGACCGGTTCTACCGACTAACATGCACAAGTTGCATAAGGTGGCTGGCGGGTGTCTGTCTCTCCTACTTTAGTTGAAGCGGATTCGATGAAAAGGGTCCTTATGAAGGGTAAATAGAAGTTGACAAATCACGTTGTGGTTTCACGTAGGTAAGAAAACGTTCTTGCTAGAACCCTACTTCAGCCACGTAAAACTTGCAAACAACAATTAGAGGACGTCTAACTTGTTTTTGCAGCAAGTGCTTTGTGATATGATATGGCCAAAGTTGTGATGAATGATGAATGATCTATATGTCATGTATGAGATGTTCATGCTATTGTAATAGGAATCACGACTTGCATGTCGATGAGTATGACAACCGGCAGGAGCCATAGGAGTTGTCTTTATTTTTTGTATGACCTGCGTGTCATTAAAGAACGCCATGTAAACTACTTTACTTTATTACTAAACGCGTTAGTCATAGAAGTAAAAGTAGTCGTTGGCGTGACAACTTCATGAAGACACGATGATGGAGATCATGATGATGGAGATCATGGTGTCGTGCCGGTGACAAGATGATCATGGAGCCCCGAAGATGAAGATCAAAGGAGCTATATGATATTGGCCATATCATGTCACTACTTTATATAATTGCATGCGATGTTTATTATGTTTTATGCATCTTGTTTACTTAGAACGACGGTAGTAAATAAGATGATCCCTTACAAAAAATTTCAAGAAGTGTTCTCCCCTAACTGTGCACCGTTGCTACAGTTCGTCGTTTCGAAGCACCACGTGATGATCGGGTGTGATAGATTCTTACGTTCACATACAACGGGTGTAAGACAGTTTTACACAGCGAAAACACTTAGGGTTAACTTGACGAGCCTAGCATGTACAGACATGGCCTCGGAACACGGAGACCGAAAGGTCGAACACGAGTCGTATGGAAGATACGATCTAGATGAGAATGTTCACCGACGATGACTAGTCCGTCTCACGTGATGATCGGACACGGCCTAGTCGACTCGGATCGTGTAACACTTAGATGACCAAAGGGATGTCAAATCTGAGTGGGAGTTCATTATAATTTGATTAGATGAACTTAATTATCATGAACTTAGTCTAAATTTTTACAATATGTCTTGTAGATCAAATGGCCAACGTAGTCCTCAACTTCAACGCGTTCCTAGAGAAAACCAAGCTGAAAGACGATGGCAGCAACTATACGGACTGGGTCCGGAACCTGACGATCATCCTCATAGCTGCCAAGAAAGATTATGTCCTACAAGCACCGCTAGGTGATGCACCTGTTCTCCCTGCGGAACAAGACGTTATGAACGCTTGGCAGGCACGTTCCGATGACTACTCCCTCGTTCAGTGCGGCATGCTTTACAGCCTAGAGCCGGGGCTCCAAAAGCGTTTTGAGAGACATGGAGCATATGAGATGTTCGAAGAGCTGAAAATGGTTTTCCAAGCTCATGCCCGGGTTGAGAGATATGAAGTCTCCGACAAATTCTTCAGCTGTAAGATGGAGGAAAACAGTTCTGTCAGTGAGCACATACTCACTATGTCTGGGTTGCATAACCGCTTGACTCAGCTGGGAGTTAATCTCCCGGATGATGCGGTCATTGACAGAATCCTCCAGTCGCTTCCACCAAGCTACAAGAGCTTTGTGATGAACTTCAATATGCAGGGGATGGAAAAGACCATTCCTGAAGTATTTGCTATGCTGAAATCAGCAGAGGTAGAAGTCAGAAAGGAACATCAAGTGTTGATGATCAATAAAACCACTAAGTTCAAGAAGGGCAAGGGTAAAAAGAATTTCAAGAAGGACGGCAAGGTAGTTGCCGCGCCTAGCAAGCAAGCTGCCGGGAAGAAGCCAAAGAATGGACCCAAGCCCGAGACTGAGTGTTTTTATTGCAAGGAAAGTGGTCACTGGAAGCGGAACTGCCCCAAATACTTAGCGGACAAGAAGGCCGGCAAAACCAAAGGTATATTTGATATACATGTAATTGATGTGTACCTTACCAGTAATCGTAGTAACTCCTGGGTATTTGATACCAGTGCCGTTGCTCATATTTGTAACACACAACAGGAGCTGCGGAATAAACGGAGACTGGCGAAGGACGAGGTGACGATGCGCGTCGGGAATGGTTCCAAGGTCGATGTGATCGCCGTCGGCACGCTACCTCTACATTTACCTACGGGATTAGTTTTGAACCTCAATAATTGTTATTTTGTGCCAAGTTTGAGCATGAACATTGTATCAGGATCTCGTTTAATTCGAGATGGCTACTCATTTAAATCCGAGAATAATGGTTGTTCTATTTATATGAGAGATATGTTTTATGGTCATGCTCCGATGGTGAATGGTTTATTTTTTATGAATCTCGAGCGTAATGCTACACATATTCATAGTGTAAGTACCAAAAGATGTAAGATTGATAGTGATAGTCCCACATACTTGTGGCACTGCCGCCTCGGTCACATAGGTGTCAAACGCATGAAGAAGCTCCATACTGATGGACTTTTAGAGTCTCTTGATTACGAATCATTTGACACGTGCGAACCATGCCTCATGGGTAAAATGACCAAGACTCCATTCTCAGGAACAATGGAGAGAGCAACCAACTTATTGGAAATCATACATACTGATGTGTGCGGTCCAATGAGTGTTGAGGCTCGCGGTGGCTATCGTTATGTTCTCACCCTCACTGATGACTTGAGTAGATATGGGTATGTCTACTTAATGAAACACAAGTCTGAGACCTTTGAAAAGTTCAAGGAATTTCAGAGTGAAGTTGAGAATCAACGTGACAGGAAAATCAAGTTTCTACGATCAGATCGTGGAGGAGAATACTTGAGTCACGAGTTTGGTACACACTTAAGAAAATGTGGAATAGTTTCACAACTCACGCCGCCTGGAACACCTCAGCGTAATGGTGTGTCCGAACGTCGTAATCGCACTCTATTAGATATGGTGCGATCTATGATGTCTCTTGCCGATTTACCACTATCTTTTTGGGGCTATGCTTTAGAGACTGCCGCATTCACTTTAAATAGGGCCCCGTCGAAATCCGTTGAGACGACACCGTATGAATTATGGTTTGGGAAGAAACCTAAGCTGTCATTTCTAAAAGTTTGGGGATGCGATGCTTATGTCAGGAAACTTCAACCTGAAAAGCTCGAACCCAAATCGGAAAAATGCGTCTTTATAGGATACCCTAAAGAAACTGTTGGGTATATCTTCTACCTCAGATCCGAAGGCAAGATCTTTGTTGCCAAGAATGGGTCCTTTCTGGAGAAAGAGTTTCTCTCGAAAGAAGTAAGTGGGAGGAAAGTAGAGCTTGATGAAGTATTACCTCTTGAACCGGAAAATGGCGCAACTCAAGAAAATGTTCCTGAGGTGCCTGCACCGACTAGAGAGGAAGTTAATGATAATGATCAAGATACTTCTGATCAAGCTCCTACTGAAATTCGAAGGTCCACGAGGACACGTTCCGCACCAGAGTGGTACGGCAACCCTGTCTTGGAAATCATGTTGTTAGACAACGGTGAACCTTCGAACTATGAAGAAGCGATGGCGGGTCCGGATTCCGACAAATGGCTAGAAGCCATGAAATCCGAGATAGGATCCATGTATGAAAACGAAGTATGGACTTTGATTGACTTGCCCATAGAACGGCGAGCCATAGAAAATAAATGGATCTTTAAGAAGAAGACAGACGCGGATGGTAATGTGACCATCTATAAAGCTCGGCTTGTCGCTAAGGGTCATCGACAAGTTCAAGGGATTGACTATGATGAGACTTTCTCACCAGTAGCGAAGCTGAAGTCCGTCCGAATCATGTTAGCAATTGCCGCATTTTATGATTATGAAATTTGGAAAATGGACGTCAAAACGGCATTCCTTAATGGTTTCCTTAAGGAAGAATTGTATATGATGCAGCCGGAAGGTTTTGTCGATCCTAAAAATGCTGACAAGGTGTGCAAGCTCCAACGCTCGATTTATGGGCTGGTGCAAGCATCTCGGAGTTGGAACATTCGTTTTGATGAGATGATCAAAGCGTTTGGGTTTACACAGACTTATGGAGAAGCCTGTGTTTACAAGAAAGTGAGTGGGAGATCTATAGCATTTCTCATACTATATGTAGATGACATACTTTTGATGGGAAATGATATAGAACTTTTGGACAGCATTAAGGCCTACTTGAATAAGAGTTTTTCAATGAAGGACCTTGGAGAAGCTGCTTATATATTAGGCATCAAGATCTATAGGGATAGATCAAGACGCCTCATAGGTCTTTCACAAAGCACATATCTTGATAAGATTTTGAAGAAGTTCAAAATGGATCAGTCCAAGAAAGGGTTCTTGCCTGTTTTGCAAGGTGTGAAATTGAGCTCAGCTCAATGTCCGACCACGGCAGCAGAGATAGAAGAGATGAGTGTCATCCCCTATGCCTCAGCCATAGGTTCTATTACGTATGCCATGCTGTGTACTAGACCTGATGTAAACCTTGCCGTAAGTTTGGTAGGAAGGTACCAAAGTAATCCCGGCAAGGAACACTGGACAGCGGTCAAGAATATCCTGAAGTACCTGAAAAGGACTAAGGAAATGTTTCTCGTTTATGGAGGTGACGAAGAGCTCGTCGTAAAAGGTTACGTCGACGCTAGCTTCGACACAGATCTGGATGACTCTAAGTCACAAACCGGATACGTGTATATTTTGAATGGTGGGGCAGTAAGTTGGTGCAGTTGCAAGCAGAGCGTCGTGGCGGGATCTACATGTGAAGCGGAGTACATGGCAGCCTCGGAGGCAGCACATGAAGCAATATGGGTGAAGGAGTTCATCACCGACCTAGGAGTCATACCCAATGCGTCGGGGCCGATCAAGCTCTTCTGTGACAACACTGGAGCTATTGCACTTGCCAAGGAGCCCAGGTTTCACAAGAAGACAAGGCACATCAAGCGTCGCTTCAACTCCATCCGTGAAAATGTTCAAGATGGAGACATAGAGATTTGTAAAGTACATACGGACCTGAATGTAGCAGATCCGTTGACTAAACCTCTCCCAAGAGCAAAACATGATCAACACCAGAATTCCATGGGTGTTCGATTCATCACAATGTAACTAGATTATTGACTCTAGTGCAAGTGGGAGACTGTTGGAAATATGCCCTAGAGGCAATAATAAAAGCATTATTATTATATTTCTTTGTTCATGATAATTGTCTTTATTCATGCTATATTTGTGTTATCCGGAAATCGTAATACATGTGTGAATAACAGACACCAACATGTCCCTAGTAAGCCTCTAGTTGACTAGCTCGTTGATCAATAGATAGTCATGGTTTCCTGGCTATGGACATTGGATGTCATTGATAACGGGATCACATCATTAGGATAATGATGTGATGGACAAGACCCAATCCTAAACATAGCACAAGATCGTATAGTTCGTTTGCTAGAGTTTTGCAATGTCAAAGTATCTCTTCCTTCGACCATGAGATCGTATAACTCCTGGATACCGTAGGAGTGCTTTGGGTGTATCAAACGTCACAACGTAACTGGGTGACTATAAAGGTGCACTACAGGTATCTCCGAAAGTATCTATTGTTTTATATGGATCGAGACTGGGATTTGTCACTCCGTATGACGGAGAGATATCACTGGGCCCACTCAAGTAATGCATCATCATAATGAGCTCAAAGTGACCAAGTGTTTGGTCACGGGATCATGCATTACGGTACGAGTAAAGTGACTTGCCGGTAACAAGATTGAACGAGGTATTGGGATACCGACGATCGAATCTCGGGCAAGTAACATATCGATTGACAAAGGGAATTGCATACGGGGTTGATTAAATCCTCGACATCGTGGTTCATCCGATGAGATCATCGTGGAGCATGTGGGAGCCAACATGGGTATCCAGATCCCGCTGTTGGTTATTGACCGGAGAACGATCTCGGTCATGTCTACATGTCTCCCGAACCCGTAGGGTCTACACACTTAAGGTTCAGTTACGCTAGGGTTGTAGGGATATGTATATGCAGTAACCCGAATGTTGTTCGGAGTCCCGGATGAGATCCCGGACGTCACGAGGAGTTCCGGAATGGTCCGGAGGTAAAGATTTATATATGGAAAGTCCTGTTTCGGGCATCGGGACAAGTTTCGGGGTTATCGGTATTGTACCGGGACCACCGGAGGGGTCCCGA
This sequence comes from Triticum aestivum, assembly GCF_018294505.1. Taxonomy (NCBI): domain Eukaryota; kingdom Viridiplantae; phylum Streptophyta; class Magnoliopsida; order Poales; family Poaceae; genus Triticum; species Triticum aestivum. The sequence goes on along the minus strand of NC_057812.1, from coordinate 719,544,571 downwards.
GGGCCCACCGGGTGGGGCCACGCATCCCCGGGGGCCACATGGGCTGTAGGGGGTGCGCCTTGGCCTGCTTGGGCCAAGGGCACCAGCCCCACATAGGCCCATGCGCCTAGGGTTCAAGGGGGCAAGAGTCCTAGGAGGGTAAGGCACCTCCTAGGTGCCTTGGGGGGGAGGGAAACCCCCCTTGGCCGCCGCACCCCCTAGGAGATTGGATCTCCTAGGGCCGGCCACCCCCCCTTGGCACCCCTATATATAGTGGGGGAGAGGAGGGACTTCATACCTTGAGTCCTTGGCCTTTGGTTGCCTCCTTCTCCCTCCCCAACACCTCCTCCATCTCCTTATTGCTTAGCGAAGCTCTGCCGGAGTACTGCAGCTCCATCAACACCACGCCGTCGTGCTGCTGCTGGTGCCATCTCCCTCAACCTCTCCTCCCTCCCTTGCTGGATCAAGAAGGAGGAGACGTGGCTGTTCCGTACGTGTGTTGAACGCGGAGGTGCCGTCCGTTCGGTGCTAGGATCTCCGGTGATTCGAATCACGTCGTGTTCGACTACATCATCCCCGTTCTTTGAACGCTTCCGCTCGCGATCTACAAGGTACGTAGATGCATCAAATGACTCGTTGCTAGATGAACTCCTAGATGATCTTGGTGAAACGAGTAGGAAAATTTTTGTTTTCTGCAACGTTACCCATCAGTGGCATCATGAGCTAGGTCTAAGCGTAGTTCTTCTTGCACGAGTAGAACACAATTGGTTGTGGGCGTAGATTTGTCAACTTTCTTGCCGCTACTAGTCTTATCTTGCTTCAGCGGTATTGTGGGATGAAGCGGCCCGGACCAACCTTACACGTACGCTTACGTGAGACCGGTTCCACCGACTAACATGCACAAGTTGCATAAGGTGGCTGGCGGGTGTCTGTCTCTCCTACTTTAGTTGAAGCGGATTCGATGAAAAGGGTCCTTATGAAGGGTAAATAGAAGTTGACAAATCACGTTGTGGTTTCACGTAGGTAAGAAAACGTTCTTGCTAGAACCCTACTTCAGCCACGTAAAACTTGCAAACAACAATTAGAGGACGTCTAACTTGTTTTTGCAGCAAGTGCTTTGTGATATGATATGGCCAAAGTTGTGATGAATGATGAATGATCTATATGTCATGTATGAGATGTTCATGCTATTGTAATAGGAATCACGACTTGCATGTCGATGAGTATGACAACCGGCAGGAGCCATAGGAGTTGTCTTTATTTTTTGTATGACCTGCGTGTCATTAAAGAACGCCATGTAAACTACTTTACTTTATTACTAAACGTGTTAGTCATAGAAGTAGAAGTAGTCGTTGGCGTGACAACTTCATGAAGACACGATGATGGAGATCATGATGATGGAGATCATGGTGTCGTGCCGGTGACAAGATGATCATGGAGCCCCGAAGATGAAGATCAAAGGAGCTATATGATATTGGCCATATCATGTCACTACTTTATATAATTGCATGCGATGTTTATTATGTTTTATGCATCTTGTTTACTTAGAACGACGGTAGTAAATAAGATGATCCCTTACAAAAATTTCAAGAAGTGTTCTCCCCTAACTGTGCACCGTTGCTACAGTTCGTCGTTTCGAAGCACCACGTGATGATCGGGTGTGATAGATTCTTACGTTCACATACAACGGGTGTAAGACAGTTTTACACAGCGAAAACACTTAGGGTTAACTTGACGAGCCTAGCATGTACAGACATGGCCTCGGAACACGGAGACCGAAAGGTCGAACACGAGTCGTATGGAAGATACGATCTACATGAGAATGTTCACCGACGATGACTAGTCCGTCTCACGTGATGATCGGACACGGCCTAGTCGACTCGGATCGTGTAACACTTAGATGACCAAAGGGATGTCAAATCTGAGTGGGAGTTCATTATAATTTGATTAGATGAACTTAATTATCATGAACTTAGTCTAAATTTTTACAATATGTCTTGTAGATCAAATGGCCAACGTAGTCCTCAACTTCAACGCGTTCCTAGAGAAAACCAAGCTGAAAGACGATGGCAGCAACTATACGGACTGGGTCCGGAACCTGAGGATCATCCTCATAGCTGCCAAGAAAGATTATGTCCTACAAGCACCGCTAGGTGATGCACCTGTTCTCCCTACGGAACAAGACGTTATGAACGCTTGGCAGGCACGTTCCGATGACTACTCCCTCGTTCAGTGCGGCATGCTTTACAGCCTAGAGCCGGGGCTCCAAAAGCGTTTTGAGAGACATGGAGCATATGAGATGTTCGAAGAGCTGAAAATGGTTTTCCAAGCTCATGCCCGGGTTGAGAGATATGAAGTCTCCGACAAATTCTTCAGCTGTAAGATGGAGGAAAACAGTTCTGTCAGTGAGCACATACTCACTATGTCTGGGTTGCATAACCGCTTGACTCAGCTGGGAGTTAATCTCCCGGATGATGCGGTCATTGACAGAATCCTCCAGTCGCTTCCACCAAGCTACAAGAGCTTTGTGATGAACTTCAATATGCAGGGGATGGAAAAGACCATTCCTGAAGTATTTGCTATGCTGAAATCAGCAGAGGTAGAAGTCAGAAAGGAACATCAAGTGTTGATGATCAATAAAACCACTAAGTTCAAGAAGGGCAAGGGTAAAAAGAACTTCAAGAAGGACGGCAAGGTAGTTGCCGCGCCCAGCAAGCAAGCTGCCGGGAAGAAGCCAAAGAATGGACCCAAGCCCGAGACTGAGTGTTTTTATTGCAAGGAAAGTGGTCACTGGAAGCGGAACTGCCCCAAATACTTAGCGGACAAGAAGGCCGGCAAAACCAAAGGTATATTTGATACATGTAATTGATGTGTACCTTACCAGTAATCGTAGTAACTCCTGGGTATTTGATACCGGTGCCGTTGCTCATATTTGTAACACACAACAGGAGCTGCGGAATAAACGGAGACTGGCGAAGGACGAGGTGACGATGCGCGTCGGGAATGGTTCCAAGGTCGATGTGATCGCCGTCGGCACGCTACCTCTACATTTACCTACGGGATTAGTTTTGAACCTCAATAATTGTTATTTTGTGCCAAGTTTGAGCATGAACATTGTATCAGGATCTCGTTTAATTCGAGATGGCTACTCATTTAAATCCGAGAATAATGGTTGTTCTATTTATATGAGAGATATGTTTTATGGTCATGCTCCGATGGTGAATGGTTTATTTTTTATGAATCTCGAGCGTAATGCTACACATATTCATAGTGTAAGTACCAAAAGATGTAAGATTGATAGTGATAGTCCCACATACTTGTGGCACTGCCGCCTCGGTCACATAGGTGTCAAACGCATGAAGAAGCTCCATACTGATGGACTTTTAGAGTCTCTTGATTACGAATCATTTGACACGTGCGAACCATGCCTCATGGGTAAAATGACCAAGACTCCATTCTCAGGAACAATGGAGAGAGCAACCAACTTATTGGAAATCATACATACTGATGTGTGCGGTCCAATGAGTGTTGAGGCTCGCGGTGGCTATCGTTATGTTCTCACCCTCACTGATGACTTGAGTAGATATGGGTATGTCTACTTAATGAAACACAAGTCTGAGACCTTTGAAAAGTTCAAGGAATTTCAGAGTGAAGTTGAGAATCAACGTGACAGGAAAATCAAGTTTCTACGATCAGATCGTGGAGGAGAATACTTGAGTCACGAGTTTGGTACACACTTAAGAAAATGTGGAATAGTTTCACAACTCACGCCGCCTGGAACACCTCAGCGTAATGGTGTGTCCGAACGTCGTAAGCGCACTCTATTAGATATGGTGCGATCTATGATGTCTCTTGCCGATTTACCACTATCTTTTTGGGGCTATGCTTTAGAGACTGCCGCATTCACTTTAAATAGGGCCCCGTCGAAATCCGTTGAGACGACACCGTATGAATTATGGTTTGGGAAGAAACCTAAGCTGTCATTTCTAAAAGTTTGGGGATGCGATGCTTATGTCAGGAAACTTCAACCTGAAAAGCTCGAACCCAAATCGGAAAAATGCGTCTTCATAGGATACCCTAAAGAAACTGTTGGGTATATCTTCTACCTCAGATCCGAAGGCAAGATCTTTGTTGCCAAGAATGGGTCCTTTCTGGAGAAAGAGTTTCTCTCGAAAGAAGTAAGTGGGAGGAAAGTAGAGCTTGATGAAGTATTACCTCTTGAACCGGAAAATGGCGCAACTCAAGAAAATGTTCCTGAGGTGCCTGCACCGACTAGAGAGGAAGTTAATGATAATGATCAAGATACTTCTGATCAAGCTCCTACTAAAATTCGAAGGTCCACGAGGACACGTTCCGCACCAGAGTGGTACGGCAACCCTGTCTTGGAAATCATGTTGTTAGACAATGATGAACCTTCGAACTATGAAGAAGCGATGGCGGGTCCGGATTCCGACAAATGGCTAGAAGCCATGAAATCCGAGATAGGATCCATGTATGAAAACGAAGTATGGACTTTGACTGACTTGCCCGTAGAACGGCGAGCCATAGAAAATAAATGGATCTTTAAGAAGAAGACAGACGCGGATGGTAATGTGACCATCTATAAAGCTCGGCTTGTCGCTAAGGGTTATCGACAAGTTCAAGGGGTTGACTACGATGAGACTTTCTCACCGGTAGCGAAGCTGAAGTCCGTCCGAATCATGTTAGCAATTGCCGCATTTTATGATTATGAAATTTGGCAAATGGACGTCAAAACAGCATTCCTTAATGGTTTCCTTAAGGAAGAATTGTATATGATGCAGCCGGAAGGTTTTGTCGATCCTAAAAATGCTGACAAGGTGTGCAAGCTCCAACGCTCGATTTATGGGCTGGTGCAAGCATCTCGGAGTTGGAACATTCGTTTTGATGAGATGATCAAAGCGTTTGGGTTTACACAGACTTATGGAGAAGCCTGTGTTTACAAGAAAGTGAGTGGGAGCTCTATAGCATTTCTCATACTATATGTAGATGACATACTTTTGATGGGAAATGATATAGAACTTTTGGACAGTATTAAGGCCTACTTGAATAAGAGTTTTTCAATGAAGGACCTTGGAGAAGCTGCTTATATATTAGGCATCAAGATCTATAGGGATAGATCAAGACGCCTCATAGGTCTTTCACAAAGCACATATCTTGATAAGATTTTGAAGAAGTTCAAAATGGATCAGTCCAAGAAAGGGTTCTTGCCTGTTTTGCAAGGTGTGAAATTGAGCTCAGCTCAATGTCCGACCACGGCAGAAGATATAGAAGAGATGAGCGTCATCCCCTATGCCTCAGCCATAGGTTCTATTATGTATGCCATGCTGTGTACCAGACCTGATGTTAACCTTGCCGTAAGTTTGGTAGGAAGGTACCAAAGTAATCCTGGCAAGGAACACTGGACAGCGGTCAAGAATATCCTGAAGTACCTGAAAAGGACTAAGGAAATGTTTCTCGTTTATGGAGGTGACGAAGAGCTCGTCGTAAAAGGTTACGTCAACGCTAGCTTCGACACAGATCTGGATGACTCTAAGTCACAAACCGGATACGTGTATATTTTGAATGGTGGGGCAGTAAGCTGGTGCAGTTGCAAGCAGAGCGTCGTGGCGGGATCTACATGTGAAGCGGAGTACATGGCAGCCTCGGAGGCAGCACATGAAGCAATATGGGTGAAGGAGTTCATCACCGACCTAGAGTCATACCCAATGCGTCGGGGCCGATCAAGCTCTTCTGTGACAACACTGGAGCTATTGCACTTGCCAAGGAGCCCAGGTTTCACAAGAAGACAAGGCACATCAAGCGTCGCTTCAACTCCATCCGTGAAAATGTTCAAGATGGAGACATAGAGATTTGTAAAGTACATACGGACCTGAATGTAGCAGATCCGTTGACTAAACCTCTCCCAAGAGCAAAACATGATCAACACCAGAATTCCATGGGTGTTCGATTCATCACAATGTAACTAGATTATTGACTCTAGTGCAAGTGGGAGACTGTTGGAAATATGCCCTAGAGGCAATAATAAAAGCATTATTATTATATTTCTTTGTTCATGATAATTGTCTTTATTCATGCTATAATTGTGTTATCCGGAAATCGTAATACATGTGTGAATAACAGACACCAACATGTCCCTAGTAAGCCTCTAGTTGACTAGCTCGTTGATCAATAGATAGTCATGGTTTCCTGGCTATGGACATTAGATGTCATTGATAACGGGATCACATCATTAGGATAATGATGTGATGGACAAGACCCAATCCTAAACGTAGCACAAGATCGTATAGTTCGTTTGCTAGAGTTTTTGCAATGTCAAAGTATCTCTTCCTTCGACCATGAGATCGTATAACTCCTGGATACCGTAGGAGTGCTTTGGGTGTATCAAACGTCACAACGTAACTGGGTGACTATAAAGGTGCACTACAGGTATCTCCGAAAGTATCTATTGTTTTATATGGATCGAGACTGGGATTTGTCACTCCGTATGACGGAGAGATATCACTGGGCCCACTCAAGTAATGCATCATCATAATGAGCTCAAAGTGACCAAGTGTTTGGTCACGGGATCATGCATTACGGTACGAGTAAAGTGACTTGCCGGTAACAAGATTGAACGAGGTATTGGGATACCGACGATCGAATCTCGGGCAAGTAACATATCGATTGACAAAGGGAATTGCATACGGGGTTGATTAAATCCTCGACATCGTGGTTCATCCGATGAGATCATCGTGGAGCATGTGGGAGCCAACATGGGTATCCAGATCCCGCTGTTGGTTATTGACCGGAGAGCGATCTCGGTCATGTCTACATGTCTCCCGAACCCGTAGGGTCTACACACTTAAGGTTCAGTTACGCTAGGGTTGTAGGGATATGTATATGCAGTAACCCGAATGTTGTTCGGAGTCCCGGGTGAGATCCCGGACGTCACGAGGAGTTCCGGAATGGTCCGGAGGTAAAGATTTATATATGGAAAGTCCTGTTTCGGGCATCGGGACAAGTTTCGGGGTTATCGGTATTGTACCGGGACCACCGGAGGGGTCCCGGGGGCCCACCGGGTGGGGCCACCCATCCCCGGGGGCCACATGGACTGTAGGGGGTGCGCCTTGGCCTGCTTGGGCCAAGGGCACCAGCCCCACATAGGCCCATGCGCCTAGGGTTCAAGGGGGCAAGAGTCCTAGGAGGGTAAGGCACCTCCTAGGTGCCTTGGGGGGGAGGGAAACCCCCCTTGGCCGCCGCACCCCCTAGGAGATTGGATCTCCTAGGGCCGGCCACCCCCCCTTGGCACCCCTATATATAGTGGGGGAGAGGAGGGACTTCATACCTTGAGTCCTTGGCCTTTGGTTGCCTCCTTCTCCCTCCCCAACACCTCCTCCATCTCCTTATTGCTTAGCGAAGCTCTGCCGGAGTACTGCAGCTCCATCAACACCACGCCGTCGTGCTGCTGCTGGTGCCATCTCCCTCAACCTCTCCTCCCTCCCTTGCTGGATCAAGAAGGAGGAGACGTGGCTGTTCCGTACGTGTGTTGAACGCGGAGGTGCCGTCCGTTCGGTGCTAGGATCTCCGGTGATTCGAATCACGTCGTGTTCGACTACATCATCCCCGTTCTTTGAACGCTTCCGCTCGCGATCTACAAGGTACGTAGATGCATCAAATGACTCGTTGCTAGATGAACTCCTAGATGATCTTGGTGAAACGAGTAGGAAAATTTTTGTTTTCTGCAACGTTACCCATCACGCTGGAAGTCAGAGACAGGAGGTAGAGCGGCTTCGTCCTGCACGGAGCTTTGTTGGAGATGTCAAGTCATGCCTGAGTGACAGGTGCTACGCTTGGTCATGCCTGGTCGGCAGGTGCTACGCACGACAAATCCACCAAGGGCTTCAAGCTGTGTCGGCTGGGGGTACTTGGTAGCATGGCGCTGAGGTGTATCAATGGCGACCGCGACGTGTTCAGCTGTTTGCGTGCAGGGAGGAGGTGCCGTTGGGCGCCATGGTGGCGTCGACGATAGCTGGACCGAGCAAGGTTTATGCATCAGTATAGTTCTGAAGATGGAGCAGTGGAAGTTGGCGGCGGCGGCCTCTGAGAGCACGCCGGACCAGTGTGTGCCCCAGAACCGGCAAGTGGCTAGGTTGGGATCTCAGGTCTTAAATGTTAGGCTTGGCTGCGATGTCTGTTTGGTATTATGCCCAAGCTATCTGCGCCCCTTCATTAACTGGATAGGTGTAGCGACAGTCTGTTGCTTAGACGGCGGCTTTAGTCTTACTGTTGTATGACTTTGTAAGGTTTTGTGAAAATAATTAATAAAGTGGCCGTATGCATCGTCCAGATGCAGGCCGGGGGTCATCCTCCTTTTCTAAAAAAAAGAAGATAGCTGTCATAGTGTACTTACAATTGACATAATCTAACAAATGCATTTGTCATGGTCTTAGAAAATTAAAAATTTAGGTTGCCGTGGACACATAGCAAGTTTTGAATTTTGATCTCTAAGAACATGGCAATTATTAGAGAACGTGAAAGTGTGCCATGATCCATACAATGAACTTACCATGGTCGATTAAAGACGAACTTTGCCATAGTATAACTTCATTTTTTGCAATGGTCCATAAAGTGAAATTGCCATGGTCTAGGGAGAAAAAAGGTTGCCATTGTCCCAAACTTTTTTGCTATGGTCTATACGGTGAAATTGTTGTGATACATAAAGCAAATTTGCCATGGTCCATAATAGAAAGAGTTTGACATTTCTGAAGAAAATATGCCCTATAGGCAAGAATAAAGTTGTTATTTTATATTTCCTTATTTCATGATAAATGTTTATTATTCATGCTAGAATTTTATTAACCGAAAACTTAATACATGTGTGGATACATAGACAAAACACCGTGTCCCTAGTAAGCCTCTACTAGACTAGCTCGTTAATCAAAGATGGTTAAGTTTCTTAACCATATACATGTGTTATCATTTGATGGACGGGATCACAATATTAGGAGAATGATGTGATGGACAAGACCCATTCGTTAGCTTAGCATTATGATCGTTCAGTTTTATTGCTATTGTTTTCTTCATGTCAAATACATATTCCTTCGACTATGAGATTATGCAACTCCTGAATACCTGAGGAATGCCTTATGTGCTATCAAACATCTCAACGTAACTGTATGATTATAAAGATGCTCTACAGGTATCTTCGAAGGTGTTTGTTGGGTTGGCATAGATCAATTTGAAACATGAGCATTACTAATTGGTCTCTTCTGCTGCTTATCAGAGATGGGGGGAGGCCGCCACCGCAGGCTGTGCTCTGCCACACCGGAATACGAGTTGGATGCTTTCGAGTTCTTCAGTATCATACTTGAGAATTCATCCAGGAGGCAGGTATGTAAAAGGAGAGATCTCCCCTTCACCCATCTATTTATGATAACTCTGTTGTTTGCTACATCACTCCTTGTCCCATGCTGCAGAGGCTGCCTGACATTTTTATGAAGATGCTAGACGACAATCGATCAAAGAATGTGAAGCTGCGACAGGCCGGCAGCGGGCTTCGCAGGCATTGGGACGTCCAGCTGGTGATCAGGTACGGCCACATGTACCTGTGTCGTGGCTAACGATGGGTAAGAGATGGTGGTGGCTCATGATGGGCAAAAGATGATGGTGGCTGAGGATGACCAAGCGATGGTGATGCCTGAAAATTGCAGAAAAAAATAAACTTCATGAAATTGATTATGAGCAAATATTTTACAAGGTTGCAAAGTTTGGTCACCAAATAACATCAAATGATCTCCATACTAAACGGTATTTAAATTCTTCCTCTGCACCCATGTTTCAGATTTTTATGTTTTAGCATAAACTTTGCTTTTTTTCTTACAGAGCTCCTCAAATGTCATAACCGAAGCTACAAAGTTAAAGATTCTTTTGATTTGTTTTACTAAGTTCTCGGTCATGCGTGTAGGGGCGGTGCATTGTTCGTCGGTGTAGGAAGACCACACTCTTAATATTGCTATAATGGCCTTACGTAAGAAAACATGAACCTCGACTTGTGATCTCGGCCACCTCGGTGATGCCGAAATCGCCGCCGGCTCCGTATCCATCTAGCATGAACCTAAACAGGTGGGGAGAGATGGCGTTCATTTATCTTACTGCAGCAATGAGCTTGCGTGTGTCCATCAACCTGGGCCGCTTCTATGCCTTAGGATTTGGTGTTAGACTGTATATACACATGGACTCTTGTACACACATTGTATTGTATCCTTTGGTACCTCTATATAATGAGATAGCCACATCCCGTTTAGGGTGTTGAGCAGTTTCCCAAACTATATGTTTTACATGGTATCAGTTTGGGCTTTCGATGTCTTCCGCTGCCCCGCCGCCGCCGCCTCGGCTTCTTCCAACGCCGCCACTGTTGCGTCGGCCCAAGCGCCGGCCTCCGCCGTTGCCCCTTCGTCGCCCTTCATGGCGCCCCGCCCGCTGGCTACAGCCTGGTGGCAGGCTCAGCCGCCGGCGGGACCCCCGCGGGTCCTCTGATCGGATCGAGCGGGCCGGGCGACCTGCCCCCACAGGTCTCCTCCGGCGGACCTTCCTCGACCATTGCTTCTGCGCCGCAGGTTTTTCATGGTCCTGCACCCGCACATGGCGCGGCTCCTCTGCCGATCTACGGCGCTCCCTGCTATGGCGCCCCTGCACCAATCTTCGGTGCCATGCCGCCGTCTTCGTCTGCCTGGCCGGCGCCCTACGGCGTGCTGTCGATGCAGTCCTATGCGGGGCCGTCGCACTCCCAACCCTATGCGGTGCCGCCGTCCTCACTGTCCTACGGGGCTGCACCTCCTGCGCCCCCCGGATCCCCAATCAGATCGGGCGATGCTGCTCCTGGCGCCTACCCTTCCTCGCCGTGTGTTGGCGCGCCTCTGGAGATCGCCTCTCACCCGGAGACGGACCCTTTGATGGATTCCTACGCACCACCGACACAGGCTCATGCGGATCGTATAGCGGCGCCGTCGCCGTTTTACTTCTCGCACCTCCTTTCGGTGAAGCTTACGTCGGACAATTACTTCTCATGGCGGGCTCAGGTGCTACCTCTCCTCCGAAGCCACTACCTAGAGGGATACGTTGATGGCTCCATACCGTGTCCGCCGCCGTACCATCCGGCGTATCACGTGTGGGTGGCTCAGGATCAGGCGATCCTCTCTGCCATCCAGTCATCGCTCACTCCGAGCGTGTCGTCGCTCGTCATCTTCGCCGCGACGTCTCGGGATGCTTGGTCAGCGCTTCACAGCAGCTTCGCCTCCCAACCTTAGGCGCGTGCTCATGCTATACGCACCGAGTTGGGGGAGACAAAACTCGGCGGCCTCACCATCACGGAGTACTTCACCAAGATGTCTGGTCTCGCCAACACCTTGGCCTCGATTGGTCAGCCGCTTGGAGATGAGGACTTCACCACCGACGTGCTCAGCGACCTTGATGACGATTATGACAATCTCATCGAGAATATCCATGGTCGTGAGGCGCCGCTTCCACCATGAGAGCTCTATGCGTGTCTTCTTGGCCGTGAACAGCGCATCAAAGCGCGTCATGCCTCTCCGAGCTTCGTCTCCGCCAACGCCGCGACCCGTGGTAAACCACAGAAGCAGTCGCCGCTTCGTGGGAAGCCGGCAGCCTCATCCCCGCAGGCTCCGCGGGGCGCCGCGCCATCCATCACTGGCGGTGCCAGGCCAATGGCTTGTTGTCCCTATTGTGGCGCTCAGCAGGCCTGTCAGCTGTGTGGCATTGAGCGCCACATCACCTCCCACTGTCGTCGACGCTATAAGCAAGATTTTCTCAGCCTGGGCAATAATAGCAAAGGGAATGAAAAACAGGCTGCTGTAGTGACAAGTCATGAACATGGGCGCACTCCGTCCTACTCCATTGATCCTACATCGTATATGGACATGGGAGCCACGAACCACCTCACCAACGAGATGGACAAGCTCTCCACTCAGGAACCATATCGTGGTCATGATCAGGTGCACACCGTCAATGGAGCAGGTATGCGCATCTCCCATGTTGGTCAGGCCTCACTTCTTGCACACAACTTTCGAAAGATGCATCTTTCCAATGTTCTTCGAGTTTCCACTGCTACACGTAGTTTGTTGTCTATTCCTCAACTTACTCATGATAATAATGTCCTTGCTGAGTTCCATCCTTTTTGTTTCTTTATCAAGGATTGGGACACGAGGGCCTTTCTGCTTAGTGGCCGTCTTCGCCCACATCTCCTATGCAGTCTTCTCCTCAGGCGTTCATCAGTGTTCGTGTGTCACCTATACATTGGCATGCGCGCCTTGCTCACCATGCTGCTCCTATAGTTCGTCATGTGCTACATCATCATGAACTACCAGTTGTGTCCAATAAAACTGCTGAAACTATTTGTGATGCCTGTCAGCAGGGCAAGAGTCACCAACTTCCGTTTTGAGCTTGTGTTTTCTGACGTATGGGGTCATGCCCAAACGTCTGTGAGTGGCCACAATTATTATGTCAGTTTCATTGATGCTTATAGCCGGTTTACTTGGCTCCATCTTATTAAGCGAAAGTATGATGTGTTCGATGTTTTTATTCAGTTTCAAGCACACGTTGAGCGCCTCCTTAAGCAGAAAATTATTCATGTTGAATCTGACTGGGGGGATATCACAACCTCAACATGTTTTTCAACAAACTTGGTATTTTGCACCATGTGTCTTATCCTCATACACATCAGCAGAATGGAACCGCTGAATGTAAGCATGGTCATCTTGTAGAAACTGGCCTTACTTTGCTAGCTCATGCCTCGGTTCCATTTAGATTCTGGAGTGATGCTTTCTCCATCGCCTGTTTTTTGATAAACAGGCTTCCCTTACGACTTCTGAATATGAAAACCCCGCTTGAACTCTTGCTCAATGAAATCCCAGATTACACATTCCTCAAAGTGTTTGGGTGTGCATGTTGGCCCCATTTGCGTCCGTACAACAAACATAAGCTAGAGTTTCGGTCTAAAAAGTGTGTCTTTCTTGGATATAGTTCCCTTCACAAAGGGTACAAATGCCTGCACATTCCCACCAATCGCGTCTACGTATCTCGTGACGTTGTGTTTGATGAGAATGTATTTCCTTTTCATGCACTTCCGAACTACTCTAACACTCCTATGCCACCTGCTCACTCTACCATACCTTCGCCTGATCAATTTGTGGATGTTGCAAATGCTCCTGTGTTGCTTCCTAATCATACTACAGGTATTGGACGTGGTGCTCGTCTTGAGCTACTTGATGAACAGGCGCCGGATGATGCTCCGAATCGGGGCGTGGTTCCTATGCATGGGACATGCATGATGGGGGCACCCATCAGCCCGTGGATGCTGCACCCGCAGTCGCCCCGCGGGCGCCGACCTCGCTCGTCTCGGTGGTTGCTTCGCCTAGGCGGGCTGCCACCTCGTCAGGCCCAGCAGCTGTTTCTCCTGCACTGGCCGACCTCACCCCGGCTCTTGGTGGGCTAGCCTCGCAGGGCCCATCGCCACCCGCCTCCCCGGCTCTAGATGGGCCGGCCGCACAGGGCTTGATGCCGCCTGCCTCCCCGTTGCTAGGAGACTCTGGCGCGAGCTCGCAGGGTGCCTCGACCTCGCCTCTGTTGATGTTGTCGTTTGTGTCGACTCCGGCATCGTCAGCACAGCCCGCTGCTGTTGCTCTTTGTCCTCAAACACGCAGCTAGATGGGTGTTTTTCAGCCAAAGAAACGCATCGATGGGACTATCGCGTGGCTCGCTGCTTGCATGGCTCATACTGCTTCGGATCCCACTCCTGAGCCTCGCCATTTTCAGGCTGCACTGGATATTCCTCACTGGCGTGCCGCGATGGAACAGGAGTTTCAGGCCCTGCTGAAGAATGACACTTGGCACCTTGTTCCTCCAGTATCTGGTGTTAACATTATTGATTCCAAGTGGGTTTTCAAAGTCAAGAGACATGCTGATGGTTCTATTGAGCACTACAAGGCAAGGCTAGTTGCCAAGGGTTTCAAACAGAGGTATGGTCTTGATTATGAGGACATATTCAGTCCGGTTATCAAGCCCACTACCATTTGTTTGCTGCTATCTCTTGCTGTTACTCAAGGATGGTTCCTTCGTTAACTTGATGTGCAGAATGCATTTCTGCATGGAGTCTTGGAGGAGGAGGTGTATATGCGTCAGCCGCCGGGTTTTCTGGATCCTGCACGTCCTTATCATCTCTGTCATCTTGTTAAGGCGCTATATGGACTTAAGTAGGCTCCCCGTGCGTGGCATGCACGCCTCGGCTCTGTTCTTCGGGTGCTTGGGTTTCTTCCCTCCACTGTTGACACATCCCTGTTTCTTCTTCAGCGTCCTGAGGTTACGATGTATCTGCTGGTTTATGTTGATGATATCATCCTCATCAGTTTCTCCGATGCCTCCGCGGATCGTCTTGTGGCTACTTTGAGTGATGATTTTGCTGTCAAAGATTTAGGTGCTCTGCACTTCTTCTTAGGTCTGGAGGTTTCGCGGTCTTCTGTTGGGTTGACTCTTACTCAGAAGAAGTATTCTCTGGACTTGTTGCGTCGTGCTGGAATGCTGAAGTGTAAACATGCGATCACTCTGATGTCTGCTACTGATTGGCTGTCTGCTCTTGATGGAGACCTTCTTTCACCTGATGATGCTACTGAGTATCGCAGTCTGGTTGGTGGTCTGCAGTATCTTACTATCACCAGACCAGATGTCTCTTATGCAGTCAACCGTGTATGTCAGTATCTCCATGCACCCAGGACATCTCATTGGTCAGCTGTGAAGCGTATCCTACGTTATGTTTGTCTCACTGCTTCCTATGGTTTGCTTCTCCAGCCTGCGCCGTCTTATGAGATCTCAGCCTTTTCAGATGCAGATTGGGCTGGTAGTCCTGATGACAGGCGATCCACGGCGGATATGCAATGTTTCTTGGTCCTAACTTGATCGCCTGGAATGCTCGCAAGCAGGCTACGGTGTCTCGCCGCAGTACTGAAGCTGAGTACAAAGCAGTTGCTGATGCGACTGCTGAGATCATATGGGTTCAGTCCTTGTTGAGAGAATTGAGAGTCTCTTCTGCTCATCCTCCAGTGCTTTGGTGTGACAACATCGGTGCTACATATCTTTCGTCTAATCCGGTGTTTCATGCTCGGGCGAAACACATTGAGGTTGACTATCACTTTGTCCGAGAACGTGTTGCACAGAAGCTACTCAGTATCAGGTTCATCTCGTCAAAAGATCAACTTGCTCACATCTTCACGAAGCCTCTTCCACAACAACAGTTTGTAGGCTGTAGGCGCAATCTTAACTTGCTAATTTGTACTTCAGGCCATAGTTAAGATTGAGGGAGGGTGTTAGATTGTATATACACATGGACTCTTGTACACACATTGTATTGTATCCTTTGGTACCTCTATATAATGAGATAGCCACACCCTATTTAGGGTGTCGAGCAGTTTCCCAAACTATATGTTTTACAACACACCCCATCATCGAGTTGACAGGAGTAGCGACGGATGTTGTCAAGATGGTGGCTCTACACTTACTGCATATTACTTTGTATGGTCTTGGTGAATAATTAATAAAAAGTTGCATGCATCACCCTGATGCAAAGGCCGGGGGGTCATCCTCCTTTTTAAAAAAAATGTGTACATGACCTGGCAAGTGCATGTTATTCCATGTTGTAAAACTCTTCTTTCTGTCAATTGGAAGATACGCAATCTTTGTGTATTCACCAAAAAACAAAGACCTATATGTAGATTGCATTGATGCGGCTACAAAGATAGGGAAGGTCGAGGTTGGACACTGCCTCGAAGAGAAGCGAACGATGTAGCTCTTTTTTTTCTGAAAAAAGAAGAGGGATCCCGAAGGATTCCTGGTGTTTATTCATCCATTACTAGTAAACAGCAAGAAATACAGGTAGGACCCTGAGGAAACTGGAAATTACAAACAATTCCTTGGATTTTGCAACAAGGACCCCAGACTGAAAAAGAAAAAAGTGATTGGGTCCTCCGCTGCCCATTGAGATCCACCTCGCCGTCGCCAGGGATCACAGGTACACATTTTATGTGCCGGCTCTACGAAACATGTTTCCTTGGCCTCTGCTTGCCCCGTGCAGCCGTGATCTTTGTATTGCATCTATCGACATTGTCTCTCCATCAAGTGCCACATTGATGATGTAATACGTTGTTAGTAAGGAAACGATGCCCAAATATGTACACTCATATATGTACTAGGAAATCATTCGTTTCTGTCTTTGCATCCTTTGTTGGTAGATTTCTAGTAGGATAAACTGAACGAATCTTCAAGCCAGCAAATTGATATTATCTGCCCTAATTTGCCGGATATTTTCTAAGTACAGATGTACCAATGGCCTAGGAGCATTGGCCCAGCCAGCAGGGTCTTTAACTCACATTGCCCTTCCGGTGCTCTGACAGCAATCGGGTGTACCCATCGCTCAGTCATAAGCATAGGTCAAGCTTTGCTAGTCAGATCACAATTCACACAGAGACTCAGAATCCGTCATACCATGCATGCTTTCAATTTACACCACCATCAAAGCGAGCTTTATGGCTGTGTCTTGTGAATTACTGAGCTTTAATGTGTCAAATTGACGGTGATCTGCACGTCGTACATTCTTGGCCTAACTTGAAACACAAGGTCATTCCTCAGTTCTCACTGCTACTTCAAGCACCCTACACAACTTGAGAGTTTGGAAAAAAATGGATTCCTGATACAGCATTGTTTGGATCACGCGCCTAAATGTATATCGTCTATATTTTTTATCATTTACACCATCGGTTGTGTTTCACTACTCGGTTTTGTCACTAGGAATTTCAACTGCTCAAAAATGCCATCGCTTCATCAGGCGTATGCTAAAAAATGCCACTGGACATCATTATTTTCCGCTCAAATCCCGTTTGCCATGTCATAATTACCAAAATACCGATAGAACAACACCAGCTCTCCCTCTATCTCACTACAATAAAGTTTGGGTCCCACTTGATCCCAATAGCGTTCTTATTTTCTCTAAAATTATTTGCCTACTTACTCCTGTCAAGTGTGGTCCACATTTATCATTGTGAGATAGAGAGAGCTGACATCTGGGTATAGGGGTATTTTCGGCATATAACATGGTCAACGAGTTTGACCTGAAAATAACGATGGCTAATGGCATTTTTGAGCAAACATGTAATGGAACGATGGCATTTTTGAGATATCTAATGGCATTTTTGAGCAAGCATCTCACGGAATGATGGCATTTTTTAGTAGTAGTAATTTCTAATGGCAAAACTGAGTAGTGAGACATAACTAATGGCATAAGTTATAAAAACCTATTTTTTAAGAATTATTTTGCAACACACATCTCATCAAGCGAGCCGAGCACGCCTCCAGAACTGCAACACACGTCTTGTTGCCGAAATATTTCTGCAACATATGTCTTGTTGCAGAATTTTTTTTGCAACAGCTGTTTTGTTGCAAAAACAATTGCAACTAGGGTTTTGTTGCAACTTTTTCTGCAACTGATGTCTTGTTGCAGAAAATTTCCGCAACAAAGGTTTTATTGCAAAACTATACCCGTCGTAGACCATTACAACACCGCATATGTTTATGAAACATAGCCTCTGTTTTGAAAGCGTGTTCGACAAAAAACGGCATGCAAGTCGTCATTTGAACGCGTGTCATGCAGCGAAGGTGACGTACATGGCCACTACGATCCGCCGGATGACGCTCAGCTTTTCCCGGTAAATAATATGCACCAGATTTGAATACACTCCCAACTAATTCCGTTTTCTGTGGAAACAATCTTGGCCACCTAAACAGGAGCGGACAAGAAGGGACGGAGTAAGTTATAGTTAAGTACGAGTACACATACATAAGTCTATCTTGCGAAATCAACGGTGCTGTTCGTGTCAGCGCCGATTAAATACGTGAGAAACTGCATTGCTTGTTAACCTGCACGTTAGCACTAAGTACACCTACACTAAGTACACGCCGATTAAATACGTGACAAACTGCATTGCTTGTTAAACTGCATCACTGTATCTATTGTCTGCGAATACACACAACAAAAAATCATCCGGCCATTGTTGATACATTGACTACAGTACATACATGATTTAGCACATAAATAGTAGGCAATATCTTGAGTTAGCACACAAGATTTCAAGTGGGTTAGAAATACATAAACATTCGCTTATTTTAAAATGATTATTTTAGTTGTTGTTGTTGGACCACATTATAAGTTCCTAGGGATTAATTGGTGAGACAAATGATGTTGGTTTCAACATGACAAATGATCAATCGAATTTGTAGAATAACGCCAACATAGTTTTACTGTTTGAAGAAATATTATTTTGACTTGCAATTTAAATTTGATTTTTGACTGTAATTTTTATCAAATGGCACTTAAGCTTAGCAAAACATGATGATATGGCATCATTAGAGGAAAAACATTGTAGCTTAATTATAGGGGCATTATAAAATGAAACTTTTTCTTGTATAATGGAAACATTTTCTTAGCAAAGAAACCTTTTCGCATTAATGTTTTCAATAATTTATGTGCGAGGTCCGATAGAGCTTCCAATAAATATAATAAATAACATAAGATGGTTTACTACTCATATTTGACATGTTTATTGGATATATAATAAATATGCAGGTCACTTAGCCTGCAACCCAGAGCAGTTGACTGATTATTATTCAAGACTACACGAAGCATCAAGTTCAAAAGGTGCAGCTAGGCACTACCAGTGGGTCTTTGTATTTTGTGATTGATGTGATAACAATGGTATCCGTGAATATGTTGGCTTATTTTCCCCTTCTTTCCGGTATCATCAACTCAACTCCATGCATATTGGGTTATGGAGCCACTGTTTTTCTGGTGTTTCTAGTGATGATACAGAAGTAGTGGATTTGCAAATTTATTATATACACCAGCAGGAAGGAAAGTCACATATTGTTGCAACTTTCTCCCCCAGTTGCAATCCTAATAAATATGTTTGCACTCAACTATTTAAGAAAATGTTGTTGCTTCGACCACAGAGATTACACACGTATTCCTCTATTGTTCACCATCTATATTTCAGCGAGGTTTGGAATGTCATATGCTGGGGGGGGGGGGGGGGGGGGGGGGGGGGGGCAATGCCCCCCTTGAGCTGCATATTTTTTCTTCTCCCCTGGCATCATGCGCTAGCTCTTGGCCCTGACAGCGCCATACTAGAGTCATTATCCTTCTTGTTTCAGAGATCACTGACACTTGGTTGTTGAGTCAGGCACGGAACTGAT
The DNA here is from genome assembly GCF_018294505.1 of Triticum aestivum. Taxonomy (NCBI): domain Eukaryota; kingdom Viridiplantae; phylum Streptophyta; class Magnoliopsida; order Poales; family Poaceae; genus Triticum; species Triticum aestivum. The sequence continues at coordinate 719,525,284 of NC_057812.1, read as the reverse complement.
CGCTCTACAATGAGCAAGCCTATGACATATTTCTGCATAAAAGCATACTGGACAGTACACAAAAGAAGGGGCTTGTCACCTTTCTTGTGGACCCACTGAACCCCAAATCCTCACGAGACAAGAAGCACGCTGTCGTCTGCATTTTGGACTCCTTTGTGTAGAAGCATATAACCTCCGGTTATAGTGACACAAAGTACATCTCTCTAATCACCACCTCAACCAAAGCAGTAACCACATTGATCAGAATGTTGGGCTGGACAGTCAAGGAAGATGCAAACATCAAGCTATTTGCCACAAAGGCCATCACTCGTATTGCTCTGTATCTACATATTGTCGGGATCCCTGGAACCATGCAAAAAATCTCTTTTCTTGATGCCCAAGACAATAGATGACATGAAACAAAGAAATTCATGAAGAGATCCTCGGTCTTTGCCGTCTACATGGACCTGTGCACGCATGAACCATTGGTTGACACTGAAACGTGGATTGGTTATTGAGAGGAATGAAGATGAGGTTGTGCATTGTACGGAACCACAAGGTTCGGGCAAGGGTAAGTTCTGTTTTACATTGTATTGTACATTATACACACGTGGCGTACGGCTTACAATCGCTATTGTCATAGGGCCACCAACTCAGACGAGCACGACCACCTGGTTTGTGGTGCGGGCCACGACGACACTCGGCTTTGACCCAAATTTTTATATACGCCGAACTTTTGCATACGCGAGTGTTTTTGTAGCTGTGTTACGGGATGTGTCGTTGTACGCCAAGACACCTGTAAATATCCCACCATTGATGTTTCAGGCTGGTATAGCCTACTAATATCCGGCCCCTTTTCCTCTGCTTAATGGGATTGTCGTCCTTTGACACCCATGGGCCATCTAGTCTCCGGGTTGCTATGTTCTGGACATAGTGCCAGCGCGCCCGTCCAAGTAGTGCCGTTCCTTTCTTCTCATTTCATGTAACTACATACACGACCATCTTTCTAACAGGAATAAACCATTAGCCGGTTCATGTTTCATACATAAAGAGTACTAGTACTAAACTAAAAGTTAGGCAGTGAAAGAAAAACTCGCAAGCTTCTTCCCAAATACGCATACTATATGTGTAGAGCTAACCTATAAGAAATTGCACCAACTAGCTAGCAATTAATCTAGAAAGTCTTCAAACTACAAGGCATCATGGAACATAGGCCCGATCTAGGAACTCCTTCAAAGGTTGTTCTAGCTACTTCATCACGGCTTTCCATCCAGCATGTGTCGGATGCACCTCGTCCCAGTAGAAGAGCTGGTCTGGATTTTCGCATAATTCATAGAGGGGATCCCCTGTATCGTCGCTGTCCACAGAACCCCGTATCAAAGAAACCCTCGCAACATGGGGCCAGGTTGGTGTTGAACTTGTTGGACTGATCCGACCCTTCACCTGCATGCACATGAAAATTGTATGTATAAATAGTCCCAACACGTGTTGAATCAAGCTCATACACTAGAAACCAGATTTAGTTTACCACGTTCACGCATGGATATATGCAAGTACTTACCTGGGGCATGATTGATGATGTCGGTGAAGGCGGTGTACAGGTCCAGCATGTAGGCGTTATTCTTTTTGCCCATCAACTGCTTTAGATTTTTGTTATGCACGGACGCGGCGTAGTTGGCAAGAAGGTCACATGTGGTGTAGTTGTTCGTACTAGTCCTCAAAGGCGTGCAACCAATGGGATGCATGTTGTTGACTAGCACCTTTTTCACACCAAGCTTTTGTATTTGCACGACGTTCTTCACAATCTCTGTCGTCACGTTCCCAATGTAAGTATCGATCTGCATGCAAGAAAAGTTAATCAGTAAGGTTGGTATCGATAATAATATAAATTGATGGGTGGTTCGTGTTTAATTTGGACGTGTGATGAGTCCGGCTACTACTTACGTCCTCGAAGCTACTCAAGAAGGAGTTCTTGATGTCGGCGCCGCTCATGTAGTCATTGCCGGAGATGGCGACAAGCGCGACGGAGTGGCGAAGCTGCTCTTTCGAGATGATTCCGCTGTTGATTAGTCTTGTGAAAGACTTAACCTGCGCGGCAAGAGTTGGCACCTTCTTCTAGAACACGCCGGCGCCACCGGTAGCGAAGGTCATGCCGGTTGGATCAACGGATTGATCTAGCGTGTGCATGTACGCCGGAGGGGCTGCATTGAGGCCCAGGATCCTTGCTGCAAGTTCGGCGCCATAGATATGCTCTATTAGTTTTAGATTTAGATGTGCTTATAAGTATGATTATACATGTCGTAGTACACTACTGATAATCTAAAACAAATTCGACCTAGCAAGCTAAATAATATATATAGAATAATAAATAAATTACCGATAAGTCGGATTGAATCCGGTAGTTGGAGAAGCGGCCGGTTGGAACGGCAGCTGCGGAGCCACGAGAGTTGAGATAAGAGCCGTAGGGGTAGCTCCACTGACGCGAGAGATCAGACTCGGGCTGACCACCGGGCAGCTTCGGGAGGTTGCCGTTGTCGGCAAAGTCGTCGCCGAAGACGAACATGCTGGTCCACTGCTGGTTCTTTGATGACTCCTTGGCGGGAGGTGTGCCTCGAGCCTCCACGCGAGCGGCTGTCCATGTAGAGTAGATCGATCATGTGTGTCAGCAATTGCGTGCATGCATACAGTGATGCAGAAGACGAAGAAGGTTTCCCAAACGAATATGAAAAAGAAACAAGGAGGTACTAGTAGATAGTATACCATCGAAGAGAAGCACGACGAGGAGAAGGCACACAACAGCCGGACGAAGCTTCATGGTTGCCTTGCTTGCACCGGCCGGCGTGGCGGCGTAGGAGGCGAGTTGGCGTGCCCGTGCGTACGTGTGGAAGGAGCGCTCGCTATGGGAGGCGGGTACTTCGATTGATAGGTGTGGCCGTGTATATATATATATATATATATATATAGACGAGTGATGGGCGCCGGTGCGCCGGCCCAAATTTGGGCCAGTCGTACCTGCATCGTACGATTAAACAATCAGCAGCCGCACGATTCACTTCTTCCTTTCCCTTGAATGTCTTTTTTTTCTAAAAAGTTTTCATAGACGACGACGCGCCAGCCTCGAAGCACCTCCTCCGTGTCTTCCCTGTCGCTGCCCTCGCCACCGGTCGCCGTCGTCGTCACCGGTCGCCGACGTCGCCTCCTGCGTTTCGCGCCAGCAACGTGACCATGCGGTTCTAGCTCCCTGTAGCGACGATTGCAGCTCGGTGGCCGCTGCTCGCCGGCTCGTCGGACCCGCTCACCGGTTCGCCGTCGCCGCTCGCCGGAGCAGCTCACCGGCGCCGTTCCCCGGGCCCGCTCGCCAGTTGGATGGTTGCAGCAAAAATCAGTTACTAAAAAAACTGGTCCCAAATCTGCTTCATGCGGTTCCAGCAAAATCAAATGCTCGTTGTAGCAAAATCAAAACATGGTTCCAGCAAAAAAGCACAAATTACAGCACAAAAAAATAAAAATGCCTCGCCACCGCACCTCATGAAGAAATTTCATTCCAGCAAAAAAACTCTCTGGGTCTCATCTCCGTTGAAGCAAAAAAAAATCACCGATAGCAGCTATCCGTGTCCCGGTTCCAGCAAAAAACTAAGATGCAGCTCCCTATCATGCAGCTCCATCCATCCCGAATGTAGCAAAAAATTGCATCGGATCCAGCAAACCAAGGAAACGGTGGTAGCAAAAATTGCAAAACAAAAAACAATGAAAGTTGTCCCCCAGCAAAAGTCAAAAACGCCGATGTAGCAAAAATTCAAGGTTGTTCCAGCAAACCAAAAAGTCAGTAGTAGCAAACTTGCAAATTTGGCGGTGGTTCCAGCAAAACCAACCACCTGTGGTAGCAAAAATGATTACTGGTTCCAGCATCATCGGATGCCGGTTGCAGCTTTCCAGTCGGCCGGTTCCAGCAACGAGGTGTGTCGTTTCCTGCATCGCTGCCCCAACCGGCACCGGTCTCCGCCGTCGCACACCATGGTAACGCAGCAGGTGCACGAGCTTGCAGCACGGTCGTCCTGCCCTTTGGACGCTGCTCCAATATGAACGGCAAGAAAAGAAACATCAATCTTGTGCTTGAGCCCAACCTCATGGGATCCATGGCGGACTGCACATGGCATGAGAGAAAAAAAAGGAAAAAAGCACGGACGAGCTCACCCCTCTCATGGATCTATGGAGGAAAAATGTTGCGCGGAGCGGAGAAGGCAACAAAAACGAGCTCAATTTCATGGGGATTAGGTGTGGATTTTGGAGAGAACACAGGAAGGAGGAGGAGAGATTGAGAACTCGGGGACTGAAGGGCGAGCAGGACGAGGATGCCTCGTGTGGTCTCCAGAAAAAGCGAGGGGATAAGATGAAAGTGATGGGGTTAGAGATAAATTCTGTGGTTGGTGGGCCTGGGCTGCCTAGCGACGCGAGCGAGGGGACCGGCCGAACGCTCGGCCGGTCGACCGGCTATAAACATTTCCCATATATATATAAGTGGGGAGCCTATAGCTTAGGTACGTAGTCCAACTCGTGTCCTACCCGCACGTTCTTTTGAGTAGTATATACGTACGTACTAGAGTTAACCACGTTTCTATGTAAGTAGTACTCTCTCCGTAAACTAATATAAAAGTGTTAGATTACTAAAATAGTGATCTAAACACTCTTATACTCCCTCCGTTTTAAAATAAATGACTTAACTTTTTATCAACTTTAGAAAGTTGATAAAAAGTTAAGTTATCTATTTCGGAACGGAGGGAGTATTAGTTTACGGAGAGAGTAGTAGTGTAGTATACCGGCCGATCCAATGCAACGAGAGTCAGTTTGGGTTTACGTGTAGTAGTACTCCGATCGATCCAACGCAGAGTCAGTTTGGCTTCACGTTTGTTACCTGGAAAACACTTAATCTCAGTCGTGGAGCACAGCGTTCCCAGGTTTATTACCTGCCTTTTTACGTGTGAGGTCACCCTAGTATCATTTTTCACTTCCACCACGTCACATGCTACTCCCTCCTTTCCTAAATACATAGGAGTGATCTTCTTTTTTTGGAAAAGGAGGCTCATCCCCGGCCTCTGCATCCGAAAAATGCATGCGACCATATTATTAAAAAGTTCGAAGCAAAACATAGTCTTAGAGTCATTACAGCTCACAAAGCAAAAAGATAAATAAAAACTCATCGCCACAACCGGCAGGAAAATAGGACAAGATCACTACACTCCTATCATATTATGAGACCGCCATTCAAAGCGGTTGAATATAGCCCGTGCTACCATCTTTCACTGGTTGCACCCAGTAACCAAAGCTCCCTGGAGTTCGTAGGAGTGAGTAAGGACCACGCATGGATCCCTGCCGTATCTCTCAAGATGACCTGCAAGAAAGTTAAAATATGTTGTCTGTTAAAGATCATATCGTTCCTGCAGTTCCATATAGCCAAAATAAGCGCACATACTCCAATCCGAATACGAGGCGCAGCAATATGATCTACTCCAGCTAGCCACGCCTCAAATAATGCTTCAATGCTAACTGGAGGAGTAATGTTAAAGGCTATATGAATCGTTCGCCAAAATAATTTTGTGAGAGGGCAATCTATGAATAGGTGTTGTATTGTTTCGGCATAATCACAACAACAACATCATGCACTACCTACCCAACGTCGCTTTAGTAAATTATCTTTGTTGAGGATCACTTGCCTGTGGACAAACCACATGAAAAGTTTGATACGCAAGGGAACCTTAATTTTCCAAATATGTATCGATCTTGGAATTGGGCCCAGAATTAATAAGATCCATATACATAGATTTGACCGTAAACACTCTCTTTCTAGTTAACTTCCTGCGAAAAGAATCAGGTTGGTCGGATATTTGAATCTCCATCAACCTCCATACCAAGTGTAACCAGGAGTTCCAACGTTCCCCAACTAAAGATCTCCTAAACTATATATTTAAGGGCACAGCCTATAATACTGTAGCCACATAATTCTCCTTACGTTGTACAATATTATATAAGGTGGGGTACTGTAGGGCTGGAGGCGCCTCCCCTAATCACGTGTCCTCCCAAAATTTTGTTGTCATCCCATTGCCAAAAAGAATTTGGCCCTACGAAAGAACATATCTTTCATTCTCATAAGCCCCTTCTAGAATGGTGAATCATTAGGTCTTGCGGTAACTTGGGCCAGAGATTTAGATTGTAAATATTTGTTCCGTAATATCTATGCCTACATACAATCAGTCTCTACTGATAACCTATATAGCCAGTTACTCATTAGGCATTTATTTTTAATCTACAGGTTCTCAATTCCGAGACCCCTCTGGTCCTTGGGTCGACAAATAATATCCCATATTGCATGGCGATATTTTGTCTTAGCCTCATCTGACTGCCAAAAAAATCGAGATCGATAAAAATCTAGTCTCTCCCGTACCCCTTTAGGTACTTCGAAGAATGATAACAGGAAGATCGGCATACTAGTTAGTACTGAATTAATGAGCACCAACCGACCTTCATAAGACATTAACTTGCCCTTCCAGCAGCTTAGTTTTTTTTCAAATCAATCTTCGATGCATTTCCATTCTTTATTAGCAAGTTTACGATGATAATTCGGGATGCCCAGATAGATGAAAGGCAGAGATCCCAATTAACATCCGAACAATTGTCTATATGCATCTTGTTCCTCTTTGGCTCTACCAAAGCAGAACAAATCGCTCTGGTGAAAATTAATTTTTAGTCCCGACAATTGTTCAAAGAGACATAGCACCAGTTTCATATTCCGAGCCTTTGCAAGATTATGCTCCATGAAAAGAATAGTGTCGTCAGCATATTGTAAGATGGATACTCCCCCATCGACCAGATGGGGAACGAGTCCACCAACTTGTCTGTTCTCCTTTGCCCGGCCTATAAGAACGGTCAGCATATCAGCCACTATATTGAATAAGAGAGGAGACACCGAATCTCCTTATCTCAAGCCCTTATGAGTCTGAAAATAGTGACCGATATCATCATTAACCTTTACTTCGACACTAGCTTTTTGGACTAGGGAATCCACCTGGTTCCTCCATGTCTCATTAAATCCCTATATGTGCATTGCCTGCTGAAGGAATGGCCACTTCACTTTATCATATGCCTTCTCGAAATCCACTTTGAAGATGACCCCATCTAGTTTCTTCGGATGGCTTTCATGGAGAGTTTCATGTAGGACAACAACCCCTTCTAGGATATGTCTCCCCGGCATGAAAGCCATGCTCGGTTGCACCACCAAATGGGCGATCCGTGTCAGTCTACTAGTACCCACTTTCACATTTAAAAGACAAATTGGCCCGAACTGCTCGATTCGAACGGCTTCTTCTTTCTTTGGAAACATCGTTATCATACCTAAGTTAAGATGGAAGAGTTCCAAGTGACCATTGAAAAAATCGTGAAACATAGGCATAAGATCATCCTTTATAATATGCCAACATTTCTTATAGAATCCAACATGGAACCCATCTCGTCCCGGTGCTTTATTCCGTTTCATTTTCGATATTGCATCGAAAACCTCTTTATCAATAAATGGTGTAGATAAAATAGCATTTTCATCTGACCGTGGTTGAGGAATACTCCCAACAACAGACTCATCCAGGGACATCGCATTACCGATCGGAGACTCGAATAGTTGTTTATAATAATTGGAAATATATGACTTGAGGTTCTTTTTCCCACCACGGTTCCTTCATCCTGTTCAAGCTGGATGATTTTCTTTTTCCTATGTTTACCATTCACAATCATGTGAAAAAATTGTGTATTATCAGCCCCTTGGACAACCTTAAGAACCTCAGCACGCAAGGCCCATTTCATTTCTTCTTCTCTAAGAAGAGCGCGTAGGCTTTGCTGTCTTCAGACTTTGCGGCCTGCTCTGATACATCAAGCAGGTTCAATTCTGCTTCCAGGTCCAAAGCATCGGTCAATTGGACGAGTCTTTCTTTTTCTTTTTGTAAATCTCACTTTCGTTTTTGGCCCAACCCCTTAAAAATTGTCTTAGATGTCTAATCTTGTTTTGCCATCTTTCTATACTGGATCGCCCACTACCAGGCTTTGCCCATTCTTGTGCTACGATGGTAATGAAGTTCTCTTTTTCGAACCAACTAATTCAAAAGAGGAAATTTTTTTGTTACCAATATGTGTTGCATCTCCCAAAGTCTACAAACAAAGGTGTGTGGTTTGAGATCGCCCTCTGCTTCACATGCACCGACACGGGTTGGTATTTATGTTCCCATTCCACACCAACGAGCACTCTATCCAAGTTCTCATAAGTTGGAGTGGGTAACGTGTTGGCCCATGTGAACTTCCTACCCGTGAGTTCAATCTCCCTCAGAATGAGACTCTCAATAATCATGTTGAACATTAGGGACCAACGCCCATAAAAATTGTCATTGTTCTTCTCTTCTCTCCCTCTAATTATATTAAAATCCCCTCCAACTAGGATAGGGAGTCTTTCATCCCCACAGATCCTTACTAGATCAGCTAGGAAGTCAAGCTTAAGTTCCTTGGGCTGCTTCATACACAGCCACCAAAGACCAGCGGAATCCATCCAACTTTGACCTCGCCCCAAACTTAACTGCAAAATCCCTCGAACCACATTGATCACCTCTAGAGTTTTTGAAGAAAATATGCCCTAGAGGCAATAATAAAGTAATTATTTTATATTTTCTTATTCATGATAAATGTTTATTATTCATGCAATAATTGTATTGATCGGAAACCTAAATACATGTGTGAATACATAAACAAATACCGTGTCCCTAGTAAGCCTGTACTAGACTAGCTCGTTGATCAAAGATGGTTAAGGTTTCCTAACCATTGAAATGTGTTGTCATTCGATAACGGGATCACATCATTAGGAGAACGATGTGTTGGACAAGACCCATCTGTTAGCTTAGCATAATGATCGTTCAGTTTATTGATATTGCTTTCTTTATGTCAAGTACATATTCCTTCGACTATGAGATTATGCAGCTCCCGGATACTAGTGGAATACCTTTTGTGCTATCAAACATTAGAACGTAACTGGGTGATCATAAAGATGCTCTACAGGTATCTCCAAAGGTGTTTGTTGAGTTGGCATAAATCGAGATTAGGATTTGTCACTCCGAGTATCGGAGCGGTATCTCTGGGCCCTCTCAGTAATACACATCATAAGCTTGCAAGAAAATGACTAAGGAGTTAGTCACGAGGTGATGAATTACGGAACGAGTAAAGAGACTTGCTGATAACGAGATTGAACTAGGTATAGAGATACCGACGATCGAATCTCGGGCAAGTAACATACCGATGGACAAAGGGAATTACGAATGTTGTCATAACGGTTCGACCGATAAAGATCTTCGTAGAATATATAGGAACCAATATGGGCATCCAGGTTCCACTATTGTTTACTGACTGGAGAGGTGTCTCGGTCATGTCTAGATAATTCTCGAACCTGTAGGGTCCGCACGCTTAATGTTCGTTGACGATATAGTGTTATATGAGTTATATGATTTGGTGACCGAATGTTGTTTGGAGTCCCGGATGAGATCACACACATGGCGAGTGTCGGATTCAGGGTTCCGCGGACCCTTGAGAGGTTCGAACTTTAGGGTGCGTGCGAAGAACTCAGCCTCCCCAATCTGCCGGCTCACCGATCTCATGACCTAGCTCGATGAACCCAATGGACAAGAGACACAACAGTTTACCCTGGTTCGGGCCACCTTGCGCTGTAATATCCTACTCCCGCGTTGTGGCGGATTGCCTCCAGGGGCTGGGGATGAACTAGTACAGTGGTGGAACAGCTAGCCTCAAGAGGTGGGGAGTTCTTGTGCTAGATGAGCTGGTGGGTAAGAGGTTGGTCTGAATGATCCGTCCCCCTCTATGGTGGTGGCTAAGTCCTATTTGTAGTGGCCTTGGTCCTCTTCCCAAATGTAGGCGGGGAGGGATCCCACAATGGCCAAATTCAAGGGAGACAACTAGTACAAGTTATCCTTACAGAAGTGGTCTTCTCCTGCAAAAAGCCTCTGGTCGTGACGCTGCGGTGGGCTCCGTGATGACATACGGCCTGCCGTCCTGGCGGTCTTGGTCTTGTTGCACCGGAATGGAAACCTTTGCTTGATTCCTCGGGACTCCATGCTCACGCTTGCCTCCTTAGGACCAAAGAGGAAACATGTACACTGCGCCCACTGGCGCCCGCCTGGCCTTGGTCGTCATGGATCACGTCATATGAACCTCGCGAGGTGCACATTGCATATATATCTCCGTTCCTCAGGAGCCAGCCTAGGGAGGCCGCCTGCTACGTCTTGAGCTTGCATTGGTTTTCCTCGAAGAGGAGAGGGTGATGCAGCAAGTGTAGCGTAAGTATTTCCCTCAGTTTTGAGAACCAAGGTATCAATCTAGTAGGAGGCTCCTCAAAAGTCTCATGCACCTACACAAACAAACTAAGAACTCGCAACCAACACAATAAAGGGGTTGTCAATCCCTTCACGGCCACTTGCGAAAGTGAGATCTAATAAAGATAGTATGATAAGATAAATATATTTTTGGTATTTTATAATATAGATGCAAAAAGTAAAGATGCAAATAAAAGTAGATTGAAAGCAAATATGATAAGAGATAGACCTGGGGGCCATAGGTTTCACTAGTGGCTTCTCTCAAGATAGCATAAGTATTACGGCGGGTGAACAAATTACTGTCGAGCAATTGATAGAAAAGCGCATAGTTATGAGATTATCTAGGCATGATCATGTTTATAGGCATCACGTCCATAACAAGTAGACCGACTCCTGCCTGCATCTACTACTATTACTCCACACATCGACCGACTCCTGCCTGCATCTAGAGTATTAAGTTCATAAGAACAGAGTAACGCATTAAGCAAGATGACATGATGTAGAGGGATAAACTCATGCAATATGATATAAACCCCATCTTGTTATCCTTGATGGCAACAATACAATACGTGCCTTGCAACCCTTTCTGTCACTGGGTAAGGACACCGCAAGATTGAACCCAAAGCTAAGCACTTCTCCCATGGCAAGAAAGACCAATCTAGTAGGCCAAACTAAACTAATAATTCGAAGAGACTTGCAAAGATAACTTAGTCATACATAAAAGAATTCAGAGAAGATTCAAATATTATTCATAGATAAACTTGATCATAAACCCACAATTCATCGGATCTCGACAAACACACCGCAAAAAGAGTTTACATCAAATAGATCTCCACAAGAGAGGGAGAGAACATTGTATTGAGATCCAAAAAGAGAGAAGAAGCCATCTAGCTAATAACTATGGACCCGTAGGTCTGTGGTAAACTACTCACAACTCGTCGGTGGGGCAAGGATGTTGATGTAGAGGCCCTCCATGGTTGATTCCGCCTCCGGCAGAGTGTCGGCGAAGGCTCCAAGATGGGATCTTGCGGATACAGAAGGTTACGGCGGTGGAAATTGTGTTTCGTGGTGCCCCCAGATGTTTTCAGGGTACGTAGGTATATATAGGAAGAAGAAGTACGTCGGTGGCCGCCCGAGGGGCCCACGAGACAGGGGGCTCACCCTACAGGGGGGGAGGGGGCGGCCTCCTATCTCGTGGCTTCCTCGGAAGCTTCTTGACTTGCACTCCAAGTCCTCTGGATCACGTTCATTCCAAAAATCACACTCCCGAAGGTTTCATTCCGTTTGGACTCCATTTGATATTCCTTTTCTTCAAAATACTGAAATAGGCAAAAAAAGCAGCAATATGGGCTGGGCCTCCGGTTAGTAGGTTAGTCCCAAAAATGCTATAAATGTGTACAATAAAGCCCATAAACATCCAAAAGGGTTAATATAATAGCATGGAACAATCAAAAATTATAGATACGTTGGAGACATATCAAGCATGCCCAAACTTAATTCCTGCTCGTCCTCGAGTAGGTAAATGATAAAAAAGAAATTTTTGATGTGGAATGCTACCTAGCATAATTCTCAATGTAATTTTCTTTATTGTGGCATGAATGTTCAGATCCAAATGATTCAAAATAAAAGCTTATAAAACATAAAAATAATAATGCTTCAAAGCATACTAACAAATAATCATGTCCTATCAAAATAACATAGCCAAAGAAAGCTTATCCCTACAAAATCATATAGTTAGTCTATGCTTCATTTTCATTACACAAAATACTCCCATCATGCACAACCCCGATGACGAGCCGAACAATTGTTTCATACTTTTTAACGCGCTTCAGCTTTTTCAACTCTTACGTAGTACATGAGCGTAAGCCATTGACATAGCACTATGGTGGCATATGGTGGTGGTTGTGAGGACAAAAAGGGGGAAGATAGTCTCACATCAACTAGGCGTATCAACGGTCTATATAGAGGTGCCCATCAATAGATATCAATGTGAGTGAGTAGGGATTTCCATGCAATGGATGCACTAGAGCTACAAATGTATGAAAGCTCAACGAAAGAAACTAAGTGGGTGTGCATCCAACTTGCTTGCTCACGAAGACCTCGGGCATTTTGAGGAAGCCCATCATTGGAATATACAAGCCAAGTTCTATAATGAAAAATTCCCACTTAGTATATGAAAGTGACAACATAGGAGACTCTCTATCATGGTGCTACTTTGAAGCACAAGTGTGGAAAAAGAGATAGTAGCATTGTCCCTTCTCTCTTTTTCTCTCATTTTTATTTTCTTCTTTTTTTCTTTCTTTCTTTCTTTTTTTTTCTTTTTTCTTTTTTTCTTTTCTCCTTTTTTTAAGTCTGAAGTCTCATCCCGACTTGTGGGGGAATCATAGCCTTCATCATCCTTTCCTCACTAGGACAATGCTCTAATAATGAAGATCATCACACTTTTACGGATTTACAACTCAAAGCTAGAACAAGATATGACTCTATATGAATGCCTCCGGCGGTGTACCGGGATATGCAATGAATCAAGAGCGACATGTATGAAAATTATGAAAGTGGTCTTGCCACAAATACTATGTCAACTACATGATCATGCAAAGAGCAATATGAGAATGATGGATTGTGTCATAGTAAACGGAACGGTGGAAAGTTGCATGGCAATATATCTCGGAATGGCTATGGATATGCCATAATAGGTAGGTATGGTGGCTGTTTTGAGGAAGGTAAATAAAGGGTTTATGATACCGGCGAAGGTTGCGCGGTAATAATAAAGGCTAGCAAAGTGGAAGGATGAGTGTGCATATATCCATGGACTCACATTAGTCAAAAAAGAACTCATATACTTATTGCAAAATTCTACTTAGCCCTTGAAGCAAAGTACTACTATGCATGCCCCAAGAGGGATAGATTGGTAGGAAAAGACCATCGCTCGTCCCCGACTGCCACTCATAAGGAAGACAATCAAAAGAGCACCTCATGCAACAAATTTGTCACACAACTTTTACTATACGTGCATGCTACGGGATTTGCCAACTTCAACAAAAGTATTTCTCAATTTCATAATTACCCACTAGCATGACCCTAACATTACTACCTTTATATCTCAAAACAATTATCAAGCATCAAATTGATCATAGCATCCAATTCTTTTTCTATGATAGTTTTTATTATACCCAACTTGGATGCTCATCATTCTAGGACCAATTTTGTGACCATAGCAAATACCATGCTGTTCTAAAAGACTCTCAAAAATATATAAGTGAGGCATGAGAGACTAGCAATTTCTTCAAAATTAAGACACCACCGTGCTCTAAAAGATATAAGTGAAGCACTAGAGCAAAAACTATCAAGCTCAAAAGATATAAGTGAAGCACATAGAGTATTCTAGAAAATTCTAATCAAATAGGCTTCTCCTAAAAGGTGTGTACAGCAAGGATGATTGTGGTAAACTAAAAAGCAAATACTAATATAATACACGACGCTCCAAGCAAAACACATATCGTGTGGTGAATAAAAATATAGCTCCAAGTAAAGTTACCACTGAACGAAGACGAAAGAGGGGATGCCTTCCCGGGGCATCCCCAAGCTTAGGCTTTTGGCTATTCTTGAATATCTTGGGGTGCCTTGGGCATCCCCAATCTTAGGCTCTTGCCACTCCTTATTCCATAGTCCATAAAAGCTTTACCCAAAACTTGAAAACTTCACAACACAAAACTCAACAGGAAATCTTATAAGCTCCGTTAGTGAAAGAAAACAAAATCACCACATAAGGTACTGCAATGAACTCATTCTTTATTTATTTTGGTGTTAAACCTACTATATTCCAACTTCTCTATGGATTATAAACTATTTTATTGGCCATAGATTCATCAAAATATGCAAACGACACACGAAAAACAGAATCTGTCAAAAACAGAACAGTCTGTAGTAATCTCTAACTAACGCAAACTTCTGGAACTCAAAACATTCAGCCAAAATAGGACGACCATGCAATTTGTTTATTGATCAGCAGAAATTGGAATTACTATTTTATCACGTTTTGGTGATTTTTAAGAATTGTTTTCGTGAACCGAAAGTTTCTGGAAATTACAGCAAGATCAAATAACTATCATCCAAGAAGATCCTATAGGTTTAACTTGGCACAAACACTAATTAAAAGATAAAAACACATCTAAACAGAGGGTAGATGGATTATTTATTCCTAAACAGAAACAAAAAAAAACACAAAGAAAATTGGGTTGCCTCCCAACTAGCGCTATCGTTTAACGCCCCTAGCTAGGCATAAAAGCAAGGATAGATCTAAGTAGTGCCATCTTTGGCACTAAACTCATAAGTAGCACGCATGATAGATTCATAAGGTAATTTAACTTTCTTTCTTGGAAAGTGCTCCATGCCTTTCTTTAATGGAAATTGGAATCTAATATTCCCTTCCTTCATATCAATAATCGCACCAATCGTTCTAAGGAAAGGTCTACCAAAAATAATAGGGCAAGAAAGATTGCAATCTATATCAAGAACGATAAAATCTACGGGCACCAAATTTCTATTTGCAAAAATAAGAACATCATTGATCGTTCCCATAGGCTTTTTAATGGTGGAATCCGCAAGGTGCAAATTTAAAGAACAATCATCAAGATCATGGAAACCTAGAATATCACATAAAGTTTTCGGAATTGTGGAAACACTAGCATCCAAATCACACAAAGCAAAACACTCATAATCTTTAATTCTAATCTTTATAGTAGGTTCCCACTCATCATTAAGTTTTCTAGGTATAGAAACTTCCAAATTAAGTTTTTCGTCATAAGATTGCATCAAGGCATCAACAATATGCTTGGTAAAAGCTTTGTTTTGACTATAAGCATGAGAAGAATTAACAACGGATTGCAACAAGGAAATACAACCTTTTATAGAGAAATTATCATAATCAAATTCCTTGAAATCCGAGATAGTAGGTTCAACATTATTAGAAGTTGAGGATTCTCCAATCTCACTTTTACCAACTTTAACATTAAGATCTAAAGACTCCGAATTCTTGGGACGCCTTCTAGGCAAAGTTGATTCATCATCAGTCCCATAATCATCAAAAATCATATTGCAAAACATAGATCTAATTGGAGACGCATCAATAACTTTAAGATCCCCATCATTATTTTCACGTAAACTAGAAGAACACGCCTTTATAAAGCTTTCTTTTTTAGCACATAATCTAGCGGTTCTTTCCTTGCACTCGTCAATGGAAATTCTCATTAATTTGAGAGATTCATTGATATCTTGCTTAGGATGGGAAGATCTAATCTTAAGAGAATCAACATCAAGCGAAGGTCTATCAACGTTCCTAGCCATATCATCAACTTTGAGCAATTGTTCTTCAAGCAAAGCATTAAAATTCTTTTGAGAAATCATAAATTCTTTCACACTATTCTAAAAATCAGAGGGCCTCTTATTAAAATTACCATAAGCATTATTGTAGGAATTTCCATAATTATAAGAGGGGTTACTAGGGAACGGTCTAGCATTAAAATTTCCTCTATATATAAGCATTGTTTCCAAAACTATTCCTACCAACAAAATTCACATCCATAGATTCGTTATTATTCTCAATCAAGGAAGACAAAGGCATATCATTGGGGTCAAGACGAGTATTTTTAGTAGCAAACATCTTCATAAGTTCATCCATCTTTCCACTCAAGACATTGATTTCTTCTATAGCATGCACTTTTTTACTGGAAGATCTTTCGGTGTGCCATTGAGAATAATTAGCCATAATATTATCAAGAAGTTTTGTAGCATCTCCTAATGTGATTTCCATAAAGGTGCCTCCCGCGGACGAATCTAAGAGATTTCTAGAAGCAAAGTTCAAACTGGCATAAATTTTTTGTATGATCATCCATAAACTCAAACCATGAGTTGGACAATTGCGAAGCATCAATTTCATTCATTCCCAAGATTGTGCAACATGCTCATGATCAAGTTGTTTAAAATTCATAATATCGTTCCTAAGAGTGATGATCTTAGCAGGAGGAAAATACTTAGAGATAAAAGCATCTTTGCACTTGTTCCAAGAATCAATACTATTCTTAGGCAAAGACGAAAACCAAACTTTAGCACGATATCTAAGTGAAAGCGGAAATAACTTCAATTTGAGAATATTGTTATTTGTATCTTTCTTCTTTTTCATATCACACAAATCAACAAAGTTGTTTAGATGAGTAGCTGCATCTTCACTAGGAAGGCCGGCGTATTGATCTTTCATAACAAGATTCAGCAAAGCGGTATTGCTTTCACATGACTCAACATCATTAAGAGGAGCAATCGGAGTACTAAGGAAATCATTATTATTGGTATTCGAGAAGTCACACAATTTGGTATTATCTTGCGCCATGGCAACAAGTAATCCAACACACAAGCAAACAGAAAAACGGCAAGCAAAAAGAGAGGAGGAGATTGGGAAAGAGAGGGCGAATAAAACGGCAAGGGTGAAGTGGGGGAGAGGAAAACGAGAGGCAAATGGCAAATAATGTAAATGCGAGGGAGATGGGTTTGTGATGGGTACTTAGTATGTCTTGACTTGAGCGAAGACCTCCTCGGCAACGGCGCCAGAAATCCTTCTTGCTACGTCTTGAGCTTGCGTTGGTTTTCCTCAAAGAGGAGAGGGTGATGCAGCAAGTGTAGCGTAAGTATTTCCCTCGGTTTTGAGAACCAAGGTATCAATCCAGTAGGAGGCTCCTCAAAAGTCCCACACACCTACACAAACAAACTAAGAACTCGCAACCAACGCAATAAAGGGGTTGTCAATCCCTTCACGACCACTTGCGAAAGTGAGATCTAATAAAGATAGTATGATAAGATAAATATATTTTTGGTATTTTATAATATAGATGCAAAAAGTAAAGATGCAAATAAAAGTAGATTGAAAGCAAATATGATAAGAGATAGCCCCGGGGGCCATACGTTTCACTAGTGGCTTCTCTCAAGATAGCATAAGTATTATGGTGGGTGAACAAATTACTGTCGAGCAATTGATCAAAAAGCGCATTGTTATGAGATTATCTAGGCATGATAATGTATATAGACATCACGTCCATAACAAGTAGACCGACTCCTGCCTGCATCTACTACTATTACTCCACACATCGACCGACTCCTGCCTGCATCTAGAGTATTAAGTTCATAAGAACAGAGTAACGCATTAAGCAAGATGACATGATGTAGAGGGATAAACTCATGCAATATGATATAAACCCCATCTTGTTATCCTCGATGGCAACAATACAATACGTGCCTTGCAACCCTTTCTGTCACTGGGTAAGGACACCGCAAGATTGAACCCAAAGCTAAGCACTTCTCCCATGGCAAGAAAGACCAATCTAGTAGGCCAAACTAAACTGATTAATTCGAAGAGACTTGCAAAGATAACTTAATCATACATAAAATAATTCAGAGAAGATTCAAATATTATTCATAGATAAACTTGATCATAAACCCACAATTCATCGGATCTCGACAAACACACCGCAAAAAGAGTTTACATCGAATAGATCTCCACAAGAGAGGGGGAGAACATTGTATTGAGATCCAAAAAGAGAGAAGAAGCCATCTAGCTAATAACTATGCACCCGTAGGTCTGTGGTAAACTACTCACAACTCATCGGAGGGGCAAGGATGTTGATGTATAGGCCCTCCGTGGTTGATTCCCCCTCCGGCAGAGTGCCGACGAAGGCTCCAAGATGGGATCTCGCGGATACAGAAGGTTACGGCGGTGGAAATTGTGTTTCGTGGTGCCCCCGGATGTTTTCGGGGTACGTAGGTATATATAGGAAGAAGAAGTACGTCGGTGGCCGCCCGAGGGGCCCACGAGACAGGGGGCGCGCCCTACAGGGGGGAGGGGGCGCGGCCTCCTATCTCGTGGCTTCCTCGAAAGCTTCTTGACTTGCACTCCAAGTCCTCTGGATCACGTTCGTTCCAAAAATCACGCTCCCGAAGGTTTCATTCCGTTTGGACTCCGTTTGATATTCCTTTTCTTCAAAATACTAAAATAGGCAAAAAAAACAGCAATGTGGGCTGGGCCTCCGGTTAGTAGTTTAGTCCCAAAAATGATATAGATGTGTAAAATAAAGCCCATAAACATCCAAAAGGGGTAATATAATAGCATGGAACAATCAAAAATTATAGATACGTTGGAGATGTATCATCTGCCTCGTGAGGGTCTTGGCTTGTTGTTGATGAAGCCGAGCCGTACCGGGCGATTTACGGAGCCACGCCATGGGCCGCGGGAAGGAAAGTCTGGGTACCCCCGTTCCCAGGACGCCGACAGTAGCCCCCGGGCCCAAGGCGCGCTCGAACATGGTTTCGAGGCGGAGCCAAAGGGCAAGTGCCTGCGGCCTTGGTTGACGCGTGATGATGTATGGGACGTGGGCATCTCCGCTTCTCCACGCTGCCTCGGCAACTGTCCGACTTGACGAGTCTCTGCCGCATGCAGAGGAAAATCATCATTGCGTGCAATTGTGGAGGTCGGCGGTTGTCCTTCCTCTGGCTATAAATGAGGGGAGGAGTAGAGCCCCCTTGCTCATCTTTGTCTTGTCACCACCCGCTCCTTCCTCTTCCTTCTTGCCTCACTGTCTTGTTGCAGCACCCATGGCGCCGACGAGGAAGTTCTCCGCTGCTGACAAGGGGAAGGCCCCCAAGGAGGGGCCGGGCTCGCCTCTGCCCAAGAGAGGGTGAGGTCACCCCCGCAAGCATGTCGCGAATCTTGCGGTGGCTCATCGGGGGCGCGGGCGTGCCTCAAGTGTCCGCGGCGGAGCTTCTTCTCGCTGCGGGAGCCACCAGGGGCGAGGCAGCCCCTGTGAGGGAGGGAGGCGCGTCGTGGTCGTCCGGCCTTCCCGGCCGCGCTTCCATTCAATGGAGGTGCTCCCAGAGTTTGTTGTGTGGTCGGAGAGGCCGATTCGCACCTGGCTCTCGCTCCCCCGCTTCTTCGCAGGCGAGCTGCCGGTCGCTGGCCTTGACGGCCTCTGGCTATAGTCTGATAGTTGCTGCAGCAAGGCTTTCTGGGTCGGGGTCAAAGTTTCCTCCGCCGGGAACATGGCCTTGACCCGTGGCTGGCAGGCGTATGCCCGCGCGCGCAGCCTGAGCGGGAGGTGCACCCTTCACTTTAAGTACAAAGGCATTGCGACCCTCTATGTGAGGGTGTTTGGGGAAGACGGCCATCGCGCAAGGTGTTGTCCCCGAAGACGACGGTGGCAACGATGAGCTCGGCCTTGACGGCAGCCGTGATGACGCCGAGGGTGAGCTTGCCCTTGGCGACGGCCGCGGCTCGTCCAGCAGCAGCAGCCCTGATACGTCTCCATCGTATCTATAAATTTTGATTGTTTCATGCCAATATTATTCGACTTTCATATACTTTTGGCAACTTTTTATACTATTTTTTGGGACTAACATATTGATCCAGTGCCAAGTGCCAGTTCCTGTTTGTTGCATGTTTTATGTTTCGCAGAAACCCAATATCAAACGGAATCCAAACGGGATAAAAACGGACGGAAAATTATTTTGGAATATTTGGGATTTTCCAGAGGAAGAATCAATGTGAAACAGTGCCCGAGGTGGCCACGAGACAGGGGGGCACCGCCCCCCCCCCCCCCCCCGGCGTGCCTGGCACCCTTGTGGGCCACCTGTAAGGCGGTTCACCCCAATCGGAGTTACGGATCTCCAGATATAAAAGAAACGGTGAAGGGGCAGAATCTGAGAACGCAGAAACAGAGAGAAACAGAGAGATAGATCCAATCTCGGAGGGGCTCTCGCCCCTCCCACACCATGGGAGCCAAGGACCAGAGGGGAAACTCTTCTCCCATCTAGGGAGGAGGTCAAGGAAGATGAAGAAGAAGAAGAAGGGGGGCTCTCTCTCCCTTGCTTCCGGTGGCGCCGTAGCGCTGCCAGGGGCCATCATCATCACCGCGATCTACACCAACACCTCCGCCATCTTCACCAACATCTCCATCACCTCCCCCCCCCCTCTATCTACAGCGGTTCACTCTCCCACAACCCGCTGTACCCTCTACTTAAGATGGTGCTTATGCTTCATATTATTATCCAATGATGTGTTGCCATCCTATGATGTCTGAGTAGATTTTCGTTGTCCTATTGGTGGTTGATGAATTGCTATGATTGATTTAATTTACTTGTGGTTATGTTGCTGTCCTTTGGTGCCCATCATATGAGCGTGCGCATGGATCACAGCATAGGGTTAGTTGTATGTTGATAGGACTATGTATTGGAGGGCTAGAGTGACAGAAGCTTCAACCTAGCATAGAAATTGATGCATACGGGATTGAAGGGGGACCAATATATCTTAATGCTATGGTTGGGTTTTACCTTAATGAACGTTAGTAGTTACGGATGCTTGCTAACAGTTCCAATCATAAGTGCATAGAATTCCAAGTCAGGGATGACATGCTAGCGGTGGCCTCTCCCACATAAAACATGCTATCGGTCTAGTAAAGTAGTCAATTGCTTAGGGACAATTCCACAACTCCTACCACCACTTTTCCACACTCGCTATATTTACTTTAGTTGTGTCTTTACCTAAACAGCCCATAGTTTTTATTCTCGTGCTCTTTACTTTCTTGCAAAGCTATCCAACAACACCTACAAAGTACTTCTAGTTTCATACTTGTTCTAGGTAAAGTGAACGTCAAGCGTGCATAGAGTCGTATCAGTGGCCGATAGGACTTGAGAGAGTATTTGTTCTACCTTTAGCTCCTCGTTGGGTTCGACACTCTTACTTATCGAAAGAGGCTACAACTATCCCGTATACTTGCGGGTCATCAAGACCTTTCTCTGGCGCCGTTGCCAGGGAGTCATGGCGTGGGGTGAATATTCTCGTGTGTGCTTGTTTGCTTTATCACTAAGTAATTTTTATTTTGATGTTCTTAGTTGTTTTCTATCTTTTAGTTATGGGTAGGAAACACAAAATATCAAAAAAAATAGTTGTACCTACTGAACCAATGGTTGAAGAACCACTCAAAATCTATCACACTACTGAAGCTTTTTACTTGGATCATCTTCGATCCCTTTGTGCTCGTGCTGAAACCCCCACTAGCTTAGTTGAGGGCAAATCTTTAGATGAGCATGCTTGTTATGTGCGACACCGTATATCTGAAAAAGGGAAACTTTTACTGGATCAAATTCATCGTTTGCAATGCTATGCTTGGAATTTATGTGAAATTTATGATTTTACTTGTTGTTCTGAAAACCCTAAGAAACACCTGCCCTACCAATGTGAGTTTATTGATAATGGAATCGTATCTTCGTATGCTAAGGGTGTTTATAATTACTATGATGTTCAACAAATTGAAGAATTTGTTGCTTTTAAGGGTGCTTATGAAATTGCTTCTTTGATTGAAAAGTATGATGCTACTCTTTACAAATCTGAAAATTTTGCCATACTTGAATACTGTTATGATAATTATGCTTCTAATGCCTATGCTAAACTATATATTGAGAAATTCTCCGCTGTCCAAGAAGAGACTAATAATTTGCAGAAAGCTATGGAAGAAGAAATTGATGAAACTGTGAGCTCATTGGATGAAAAAGATGATGAAGAGAGCGAAGAACAAAAGGAGGAAGAGCGGATTAGCTACCCGTGCCCACCTTCTAATGA
The DNA here is from genome assembly GCF_018294505.1 of Triticum aestivum. NCBI lineage: Eukaryota > Viridiplantae > Streptophyta > Magnoliopsida > Poales > Poaceae > Triticum > Triticum aestivum. The sequence goes on along the minus strand of NC_057812.1, from coordinate 719,503,240 downwards.
GAGTAACTCTCCAACTCATACATTGTTTAATTCCCTTTTGTGCTTATCGAAGGATGATTGCTATGATGATTGTTATGATCCCGTTGATTCTCTTGAAATATCCCTTTTTGATAATACTTGCTATGCTTGTGGCCAAGATGCCAATATGAATTATGCTTATGGAGATGAACTTGCTGTAGTTCCTTATGTTAAACATGAAATTTTTGCTATTGCACCCACGCATGATAGTCCTATTATCTTTTTGAATTCTCCAAACTACACTATATCGGAGAAGTTTGTGCTTATTAAGGATTATATTGATGGGTTGCCTTTTACCGTTGCACATGATGATTTTGATAGATATAATATGCATGTGCTTGCTGCTCCTATTTGCAATTATTATGAGAGAGGAACTATATCTCCACCTCTCTATGTTTCCAATGTGATAAAATTGCAAGAAACTGTTTATAATATGCACTGGCCTTTACTTGGTGTGCATGAATTGTTCTTTTATGACATGACGATGCATAGGGACAGAGTTAGACTTTGTTGCTGCATGATACATGTTACTTTGTGCTCACTACTAAATTACAAATCATTGTTAATTAAAATTGGCTTTGATATACCTTTGGATCCGGGTGGATTCATTACTTGAGCACTTTATGCCTAGCTTAATGGCTTTAAAGAAAGCGCTGCCAGGGAGACAACCCGGAGGTTTTAGAGAGTCATTTATTTCTGTTGAGTGCTTTCATTTGGTTTAAAAAGAAAATAAAAATAAAGAGGGGAACCTAAAACTTTTTCAAAAAGGAAAGGGAAAGTGAGAAAGACAAGCATTGTCGAAGTGGGAGCTAGCCTTGAACTTTGTTCATGCTCACGGAAACTTTGTGAATCTTGATTACAGAAATTTTTCAACAAAAATAATTATCCCCTTGTACAATTCCATTGTATTATAAAAATAATGTGCCAAGGTTTTCCTTTAGGATGTTTACAATGCTTGTTGGTTTGTATGGTGTAGGACAGAAACTTTGGCTGTAGTGCATGATTATACATTTTTTACTGGAACGTCAAACGGTTCTGATTATTTTTGCACTGTCTTGCTGTAAATATCGTTTATTTTTCCTAATTTTGGTAGAATTTTTGGGTTACTAGAAGTATGGTGAATGTTCAGATTGCTACAGACTGTTCTGTTTTAGACAGATTCTGTTTTTGATGCATAGTTTGCTTGTTTTGATGAAACTATCAATTTATATCAGTGGATTAAGCCATGGAAAAGTTATATTACAGTATACACAATGCAAAAACAAAATATGAATTGGTTTGCAATAGTACCTAGAGTAGTGATTTTCTTTATTATACTAACGGATCTTACCGAGTTTTCCGTTGAAGTTTTGTGTGGATGAAGTGTTTGATCGAGGAGGTCTCGATATGAGGAAAAAGAAGAGAGGCAAGAGCTCAAGCTTGGGGATGCCCAAGGCACCCCAAGTAATTATTCAAGGAGACTCAAGCGTCTAAGCTTGGGGATGCCCCGGAAGGCATCCCCTCTTTCTTCAACAAGTATCGGTATGTTTTCATATTCATTTCGTTCATGCGATATGTGCAAGTCTTGGAGCGTCTTTTGCATTTAGTTTTCACTTTTATTTTATGCACCATGCTGGTATGAGATAGTCCTTCGTTGATTTATACAATGCTCATTGCACTTCACTTAAATCTTTTGAGTATGGCTTTATAGAATGCTTCATGTGCTTCACTTATATCATTTGAAGTTTTGATTTCCTGTTTCTCTTCATATAGAAAACCGCCATTTGTAGAATGCTCTTTTGCTTCACTTATATTTGTTAGAGCGTGGGCATATCTTTTGTAGAAATAATTAAACTCTCTTGCTTCACTTATATCTATTTAGAGAGATGACAGGAATTGATCATTCACATGGTTAGTCATAAAATCCTACATAAACTTGTAGATCGTTGAATATGATATGTTTGATTCCTTGCAATAGTTTTGCGATATAGAGGTGATAATATGTGGGAGGTACTTGTAGATGGTTGTGTTTAGTAAGGATGTTGGTGTTAAGGTTTGTGATTCCCGAAGCATGCATGTATGGTCTACTAACTATGTAACCAAATTGGCGCGCATTGTATTTTGATTGTTTATCTTTGCGTGAAGGCCGGGGGCGCGCGATGGTTAACTCCTACCAACCTCCCCCCTAGGAGCATGCGCGTAGTACTTTGTTTCAAGGGCTAATAAATTTTTGCAATAAGTATGTGAGTTATTTATGACTAATGTTGAGTTCATGGATTATACGCACTCTCACCCTTCCATCATTGCTAGCCTCTTTGGTACCGTGCATTCCCCTTTCTCACCTCGAGAGTTGGTGCAAACTTCGCCGGTGCATCCAAACCCCGTGATACGATACGCTCTGTCACACATAAACCTCCTTATATCTTCCTCAAAACAGCCACCATACCTACCTATCATGGCATTTCCATAGCCATTTCGAGATATATGGCCATGCAACTTCCATCATCATCATATTCATGACTTGAGCATTCATTGTCATATTGCTTTTCATGATCGTGAGATAGCTACCATGATGTTTTCATGGCTTGTCCTTTTTTTATGTCATTGCTACGCTAGATCATTGCACATCCCGGTACACCGCCGTAAGCATTCATATAGAGTCATATCTTTGTTCTAGTATCGAGTTGTAATATTGAGTTGTAAGTAAATAAAGTGTGATGATCATCATTATAGAGCATTGCCCCATGAAAAAAATGAAAGAAAAAAAAAGAAAAAAGGGAAAGGCCAAAGAAGCCTAAATAAAAAAGGGGCCAAAGAAGCCCACCCAAAAAAAGAAAAAGAAAAAAAAGAAAAAAAGGGGCAATGTTACTATCCTTTTACCACACTTGTGCTTTAAAGTAGCACCATGTTCTTCATATAGATAGTCTCTTATGTTGTCACTTTCATATACTAGTGGGAATTTTTCATTATAGAACTTGGCTTGTATATTCCAACGATGGGCTTCCTCAAATGCCCTAGGTCTTCATGAGCAAGCAAGTTGGATGCACACCCACTTAGTTTTCAGTGTGAGCTTTCATACACTTATAGCTCTAGTGCATCCGTTGCATGGCAATCCCTATGACGGTGTCCTGGACTAGGGGGTACTCACCATGTCATCTCCCGATCTGTTAGATTGGGCCGAGGACCCCGATGGCCGTATACTCATGGGCCAGTCCGGATAGTTGCCGCATACAAGGAAGATTACACAAGACTTGGCGATCAAGATAAGGACTCCTCCCCACCGGCGTATTCGGCTAGGACTCTTGTTATCCTAGGCCTCTGGTGCATTATATAAACCGAGGCTAGGCTAGTCGATAGAGGATATACACAATCAGAATCATAGGCTAGCTTCTAGGGTTTAGCCTCTACGATCTCGTGGTAGATCAACTCTTGTAATACTCATATCATCAAGATCAATCAAGCAGGAAGTAGGGTATTACCTCCATCGAGAGGGCCCGAACCTGGGTAAACATTGTGTCCCCTGTCTCTTGTTATCATCGATCCTAGACGCACAGTTCAGGAGGCCCTACCTGAGATTCGCCAGTTTTGACACCGACATTGGTGCTTTCATTGAGAGTTCCGCTGTGTGATCGGCAAAAGGATCAATGGCTCGACTGCATATCAACTGCGACGTCGGCTTCTTCGTCACCGGCTCGACTGGTCATCTTGGATGGACCGAGGACTGCGCCCTACCTCTGATCGTCATGTTCGGATGAGGGCCTTCATCAACATCACCTCCGTTCTCTATCAAGATCATGATGCGGCGAGAGCTGGTCGCTGTTCGAGAGGTCTCAAATCCTTAAAGACTTTTTCTGCTTCGGGCGAGGAATCGGCCTTGTCCGATTTAGGCGTGTATAGCTCCCCATGTTCGGCCTTCCGAATACTAGGGGCTTCGCCAAAATTTAAAATTGTAGACTTCTATGGCTAAGTGAGAGTGATAAAGCCGTATAGTCCGGTTGCCTTGTTTGCCGTGCTAAACACCTCCTTAAAGGACCAAAAATTTGGATAAAGAGTGTTTAGATTTATCCCGAACATGCTAGTACTAGTTACATGGGGGCAGAAGCTGACGACTGGCCAACTTTCAGATTTTATAAATGGCCGCACAGAAGGTAATATTTTAAATCAATAAGCATTATATAGCACACGTGAACTCGTTTTCATATCACAGGATCACATGAGTACATTCATTCAAATATTACATCCTTAGCACATTCCTCCGCCACAAGGCGGGCACCCTTCAAGAAGTTGTCATAATACAGTTCGGGGCGACGACGCTCCTTGCCCTTCGGCAGCCCCTCCGTCATCAGCTTCTCGGCATCCATCTTCGCCCAGTGCACTTTTGCACAAGCCAAGGCCCTGCGCACCTTCAATAAAGATGGACCGCTTAATGACTTCAAGCCGCGGACAGGCATTAACCAGCCGCTTTACAAGGCTGAAGTAGCTGCTGGGCAGGGACTCGCCAGGCCACAGCCGGACTATGAGGTCCTTCATGGCCAGTTCGGCCGCCTTGTGCAGTTCGACCAGTTGCTTCAGCTGGTCACTCAAAGGCATCGGATGTTCGGTCCCAGCATATTGGGACCAGAACAATTTCTCCGTCGAACGCCCTTCCTCAGTGCGGTAGAACTCTACAGCGTCAGAGACGCTGCGCGGCAGATCTGTGAATGCTCCTGGAGAGCTCCAAATTCGGGTAAGTAAATAGAAAGTCTCCTTCACATGCTTGCTCTGCATATTGAATGCCTTACCCGCCGCAATCTTCTTGGCCGCTTGAACCTCTTGGAGGGCCTTTTGGGCTTCAGCTTTGGCATCCTGTGCACTCTGGCGGGCCTTCGCAAGCTCGGACTCTTGCGTCTTAGAGTCACGCTCTAAGGACTCGTATTTTTTGACAAAGTCCTGGGGCACTTGCTGGACCTCGCCAACCCGAGCTTCTTGCTTCTCGTGCTCAATGCGCTCCTTGGCTACTTTGTCTTCGGCCTCGGACAACGCCTTCTTCAGGGCCGCCACTTCGGTCGTGGCCCCTATTAAAAGTTCATGATGATTCTATGATTTACAACCATTTTTTCTTTATCCATATATAGACGAGGTATCACTTACCTTTGTTCTCTTCGAGCTGCCTCTTCACGAGGCCGAGCTCTTCCTCGTTCCGCTCCAGGTTCCGCTTCAGTCCGAAGACCTCCGTAGTCCGAGCGGCAGTGGCCAGCAGTGACGCCTGTTTATTTACAAAGACATGTTTTTGTTAGACTCCTGCGGATGTTATTTGATCCTCTGCTTGGCATTTCTTTCCAAACACCAAACAGAGCATCAGGGGCTACTGTCTATGCTGTGATATTTCCTCACAATTTGATTACTTACCTCAAAGCCTGTGAGGAGGCTAGCGTAGGCTTCAGTCAATCCACTTTTGGCAGACCAAACCTTCTCGACCACCGCACTCATAATAGTGCGGTGCTCTTCATCAATGGAAGCGTCGCGAAGCGCTTCCAGCAAGTCATTCGATGCCTCTGGATGGACAGAGGTCATCGGCATAGACGGCGCACCCCCCTTAGTGAGGGGCTGCCTGGCAGAACCCGGAACCACTGGAGGTTCCGGCGCAGTATCCGGCTGGGGGCCAAACTTGCGGCAGCCCCCGTCATCAGAATCCATGGGGGTCTTCCCCCCATGTACCCGGCGTCTGGGGTTTCGCCATGGGGCGTCTCTAGAACGGTCTCCCCCCGGTCCGGTATCCTTTGATGCAACACCTCGGTGTCGTCTGCGGGTCGAGGAGTGGTGGCCGTCGCACGTGAATCGTTGTTCATCGCCGACGGGCTCAAAGGCCCATCCGAGGAGGATACCTCGATGTGGGCTTTGGGCGGACTGCACGATCATATTTAACATGATCAGAAGCAATAAAGAAAAGCATGCCAGAAGTATTATAGTGTCCGGATACTTACGACTTCGCCAGGGGCTTGTGCCTGGGCAACAACTCCTCGTCGTTGTGGGCGGCTGTGGTGGAGTGTTCCGGTAGAAGGGTCTTTCCCTTCTTTGACCCTTCGGCCTCCCCAGATGGGGCGGCCTTCCTTTTCTTGTCCCCCCCCGGTTGGGGGGGAGAACTTTCCTCTTCCTCCTCCGCGTTTTTGTTGGAGGAGTGCGCCTCGGCGTCTTCGGACGATGAGTCTGATACAACCTTGTGTCAGAGACCTTTTCTGGTCCCCGCGGCCTTTTTCATGGCCTTCTTCTCCGGCACCTTATAGGGTGCCAGAAGCAGCATCTCCGTTAAGAGAGCCATAGCTAGATCCTCGGGCAGTGGAGCCGGACAATCAATCCGCTCCACTATCGCTACCCAGTCCTGTTAAATTGGCGTGGAGGCTTAGATCCTTCCTACGATTATACTGGGGAAAGGAACATCTTGTGAGATATAAAAAGCTTACCGGATTGGCAGGGCGCTTTGTGCTGAGTCCGTGATCCTCGGTAAGGGGGGAGGTACCTCGGAGGCCTTGAACAGCACCTTCCAGACGTCCTTGTGCGTCGTGCCGAAGAGCTCTCGCAGCGTCTGGTGTTCGGCCGGGTCCAATTCCCACATATTGAATGCCCGTCTTTGACACGGGAGTATCCGGCAGAAGAGCATGACCTGGACCACATTGACAAGCTTGATTTACTTGCTTATCATGTTTTGGACGCAGGTCTGGAGTCCGGTCAGCTCCACCGATGAACCCCAGGCTAAGCCCTTCTATTTCCAAGAGGTAAGCCGCCTGGGGATGCTGGATCGAAATCTGGGGGGCGCCAACCAGTTGGTGTCGCGCGGCTCAATGATGTAGAACCACCCCGATTGCCACCCCTTCACGGTCTCCACAAAGGAGCCCTCGAGCCAGACAACGTTGGGCATCTTTCCCACCATGGCGCCTCCGCACTCTGCTTGCTGGACGACCACTATCTTCAGCTTCACGTTGAAGATCTTCAGCCACAGGCCGGAGTGGGGCCTGATGCGGAGGAAAGCCTCGCACACGACGATAAACGCCGAGATGTTGAGGATAAAATTGGGGGCTAGATCATGGAAATCCAGCCCATAATAGAACATAATCCCGCAAACAAACGGGTGGAGGGGAAATCCCAGTCCGCGGACGAAGTGGGCGAGAAACACAACCCTCTGGTGGGGTTCCGGAGTAGGGATAATCTGCCCTTCGTCCGGGAGCCGGTGCGCGATGTCTGCGGCCAAGTATCCGGCCTCCCTGAGCTTCGTGATATCCTCCTCCGTAACGGAGGAGGCCATCCACTTGCCTCCCGCTCCGGACATGTTTGGAACGGCTTTGCGGAGAAGGTGAGAAGTTGGGCGCTAGAGCTCGAGAGTGCGAGAATGGATGAGTGAAGGAGGAAGAAGGCGTGGGTGAAAGAGGGGAACCCCTATCTCTTTATAAAGGCGGTAAAAACTATGCGCCTCCCCACTTGCTCGTTAAAATCGCTTATTCCCCAAGCGCCACGATTGATGGCGTGGTTGGGTTACCCACACCCGTATTAATGAGAATCCCGTGATAAGGGGACACGATCTCTGTTTCAACAAGACGTGCCAAGGAAACCGCCTCGCGATATGTGCAGTTGCTGGTTGAGAAAAACGTTTTGAAATGATGACCGGGTCGTGGAGTGATGTCACGCTAAGAAAGTTGTCAGCAGATTCGATTTGTGGAATATTGTACTCTCTACGGTGGTATATGGAATTTGTTTTGCAGAGCCGGACACGATTCTTATGTTCAAAATCTTCTATGGAGTATTCGAAGGAGGAACCCGCCTTGCAATGCCGAAGACAATCTGCGCGCCGGACTCATCGTCATTGAAGCCTGGTTCAGGGGCTACTGAGGGAGTCCTGGATTAAGGGGTCCTCGGACAGCCGGACTATATACTTTGGCCGGACTGTTGGATTATGAAGATACAAGATTGAAGACTTCGTCCCGTGTCCTGGTGGGACTCTCCTTTGCGTGGAAGGCAAGCTTGACGATTTGGATATGTAGATCTCCTTCTCTGTACGTAACCGACTCTGTGTAAGCCTAGCCCCCTCTGGTGTCTATATAAACCGGAGGGTTTAGTCCGTAGGACAACAACAATCATAATCATAGGCTAGCTTCTAGGGTTTAGCCTCTACGATCTCGTGGTAGATCAACTCTTGTAATACTCATATCATCAAGATCAATCAAGCAGGAAGTAGGGTATTACCTCCATTGAGAGGGCCCGAACCTGGGTAAACATCATGTCCCCCGCCTCCTGTTACCATTAGCCTTAGACGCACAGTTCGGGACCCCCTACCCGAGATCCGCCGATTTTGACACCGACAGTGGTGGTGCGGTTGCTTGGGGTCGACGGTGGCTATTTGGTGGTGTTCTTTGGGGTTCGGCTACGGTACCTTTGGTGCCGTGGGGCAGCCATCTGTTTAGCCCTTGTGAAGGAGTCTTGCCTTTGTTGCTCTGAATACTCAAAACTCTCCCATGGTTGCCCATGTGTTGCGGTGAGCTTCGTGCTCTTGGTGATGTCTCGGTTCATCTTTTCTCATTGATGTCGCAAGTTGCCCTCCCAACTTGCTAATCGTCCCGAGTTTTCCGTGGCGGAGCTCATAGTCAAGTTTCGTGTTCATTGCACTCGTTGATTGTCGATGCTCCTGAATTGTGCGGTGGGGCTCGGTATGCACGCTAGTGCGGTGCGTTAGGTTCTTTGCAAAGTTCTAGTATTGTGACCCCTCGACGACACCCCACATCTACTTGTCTTTCATGGCATTGGCGTTGTGTCTGCTAGCTAGGTGTGCCTTTGTTTTGGGCGTCCTTTTTTATCTCTTCTTCATTTAGCCTTGCTATTTTACGATTTTTGGCCCGGTTTTCCTCATAAACGGGCCAGCTTGTTTAGGTTTTCAATCCAGTTTTCCTCATAAACTAGACCAGCCAAGCCTAAGAGGTAACTCTTGGCTTTAGCCGCTTTTGAGCAATATATTCAGATGGAAACCCCCCCTCCCCCCCCCCCCCCCCCCCCCCCCCCCCCCGTGATTCCTCAAAAAAAATATGTTCAAACCCCAATGAGACAGGAATGCAGAATGTTTGACTTCAAGGATGGCATGATAAGCAATTTGCACTTCCAATTCTTGTCCTTGCGCAGCTTGAGTGTGATACTTGTATTTTCACATGAGACGTGTTTGAGAGCACAATCCTTGGGTATTCCCTAATTGGAAAAAGTGCACAATGAGATGGTGATACTTTTAAGCTAGTTATATCTGATAGCCGAAGCAATAAGGAGTCCTCAAGCTATCTCGGAAGAATAAGAATTGCATGTGTTAATATTCGCATGTCAGGGATGGAAGAAGATAATAATTTATAACTTGACAGCTTTCGGGTTCTTTACTAAAGAAATCAAAAGACATCAAGTTATGCATGGCTCTCTTCTTTCATCTGAGCAACCGCCATTGTGGCAGATGTGCCGATTGTTTGACTCCAAGGATGGCCTGAAATGCAATTTGCACTTCCAATTCTTGTTCTTACTTATCTAACAAGTACAATCACCAGCCTCCGCCTCCCGTCGCATCCACCTGTATCACTTCTAGAAACACAACGAACAATTGTGAACATTATTTAGCTTCTTGGCTGTTTGTGTTTTAGTTTATTGTAAATTTACACCGCTTAAAATTGCTATCCTCTGAGGATAACACAGTTTGCATTGCGCGAATAAAAATGCCCTGGTACAAATCGCCAAAAGGTAAGCTGTAAGACGCAAATTAGAGTAAACAGTTCTATGAAAGATAATGCAGCTTTGCCTAGGCTCACAGGGGTGTTGAAATATTTGTGCTAGTAGTCTTTTAATTTTGCAGTTCAGAAATGACGACATAAGATAGGTAGGATTCAGACACACATACTAAGAACAATAGCAGTTCCAACCCAGACAGACATACGTACTAAGAACAATAGCAGTTCCAACCCAGACACACATATGTACTAAGAACAATAGCAGTTCCTTCCAACCCAGACACACATACGTAATAAGCACAGTAGCAGTTCAACCCAGACACACATACGTGCTAAGAACAATAGCAGTTCCTTCCAACCCAGACACACATACGTAATAAGCACAGCAGCCGTTCCAACCCAGGCACACATACGTACTAAGAACAATAGCAGTTCCTTCCAACCCAGACACACATACGTACTAAGAACAATAGCAGTTCCTTCCAACCCAGACACACATACGTACTAAGCACAATAGCAGTTCCTTCCAACCCAGACACACATACATACCGCAGTTGGTTCTGCCAACTTTATTTTTCATCCGATCCACGAAATTATTCTAACCAATCGGCCAGCCTCCAGGGACAAACATAGCTCATGTAGTTCACAGCTCTTGTTGCTCCTTTGAGCCTGCAAGTTCCTGTGCTTCTTTCAGTAGAGAAGCGAGTGTCTTGTGAGGCTTCACTGCGCCACCATTGGCACTATATAAAATCATAGAACTCTCGAGACATGACATGCTCTTGCAAGCATCAGCCAAAGATTGTATGAAGATCATCAAGAAGTGTTCTTTGAGGTAGCTGTCATTGTGGTTCAGCATTGATATGGCCATCTTGCTGGCATTCTTCACTATGCTCAGGCAACCTGCCATGGGTTCACTGTTTTCCCGCACCAATTCCGTTGAGCTTGTTGGCAAAGCTTGTTGCAGAATCTCCAGGGGAAATTTTATCAACCAGTTCAAACAAATTAGGATGTTGGCTGATCAATTTGTCAAATATTGCCGCAGTGAGAGATAGTAAAGCTGCGAGCAATTTCTTCTCATCATTTTGCTGACAAGTTGAAGTGTTGTTTGTACGGCCGTCATCTTGAAGAGCACGAACTTGGGCTTCAATGTCAGTGGGACCTAGCAAAGGAAAACTTGGGCTTCCGTTTTCTGCTTGTGTCTCATTTCCTTTCAACACAAGAGGTAGTATTTCTCGAAGAACCTTTAGATTTAAGAGTATACATATGTTGAATGAGTTTTTTCGGTGACGAAGAATCAAAATAAAACGAAATGTAGTACGTATTTAATAATGTACCTTTGGTATCACGTCCTCCATGGGTTCCTTGAGTGTCTTGAGATAGGCCGCATTCTCTTTGTAATGAAAGTAGAGATGATTCAGTGTTTCTGCTGCACTAATTCGATTTGTGTTGCTGGCTGCAACGTCTCAAAGGATTTTAGTGAGATCACGGACAACATGATCGTTGGCCTTCAAGATGATGGCAGCGTCGCTTTTACTTTGACTTAGCATCACCAGTGCTTCACCCGCCAATTCTCTAATGGAGCATTCTTTGGCGTCATCAGTGAGGATGGAAGGGAGCATCCTGATAAAATTTTCTCTGCTTTCCTTGTTGACACGCAGTGACTCCTCCTCATCCATGGCCAGGTGCGTGAGAATCTCAATGCTTAATATGCGAACATGTTCACTGCATCCACAGCATCTTAGGATCCTCTCCATGCCATGGATCACTTCCTTGTCACTTGAGATTTGGTTACGCAGCTGGGCACCAGTCTCTCCCGGAGAAGCCACGAGGCTGGCCATGACTTGCAGCGACTTGTCTACGATGGTGGTCGACCATGCCTCATGGTCCATGAGATGTAGCAGGTCGGAGCGTACAGGCGCCACAGCCTTGGACCGTAGGCCCTGGGAGTTGCTTATGGCTCTGCAGTTTTCTTTGTCGGCGGCGAGCTTGTGAAGGATATCGAAGCCTTTCTCCATAAGCAGCTTCCTGTAGTTTTCAGCTTCCTGTAGTCCACTTTGGAGCTTGGCGACGGCACATTCCCCTTCAAGTTGCTGCTGAGAGATGTCGATCAGCGAGCCTACGCTCTGGATCACTTGTGGGAATTGCATCAGAGGAGTCCTGCCGGCAATGTTCGCCAATATGTTGGCGGCAATCCCCCTCATTGCCACGCCGTGTGGGCTTGTGGAATCCATCGCCTGCAGCAATTTCTTGACTACATGGCTGGTGGACGCCAAACCTATGAGGTCTGTTGTGAGCGCCTTCTGCTTCTCTTCCGTGAGTCTGCGCGGTCGCTTGTCCTTTACGGTGAGGGCGTAGTTCAAGAGGACGTCCAGAATCCTTGCCCCAGAAACGAAGCTTTCCAATGATTCGATGGACTTGATCATTCCAACGGCGTACGTGGCCAGATTTGTTTCCTTGAAGAAAGCCGGGTCCTTCTCGCACCTGCTCACCGTCTCACTCAGGTACTTCTTCACAGCCTTCACCAATTGTTCGTCATTGCTCATGTTGTACTCTTTCGCGACATCACGCACTAGCCTTTTTCGCGCAAAAGACGCGTAAAACCTGCAACATAAAATCGGGTTTTTCTTAAGTATTGTTTCTATAACATCGGTGCAACTATTGACTGCACAAAAAATCCCTTTATAAAAAGAAAAAGGAAAATGACAACACCTGTAACAGAAGAGCAAACCCTGCAACAGAGCTAGTGTGTACAAGACATTCAGAGCCGGCTGCAGGTGTGAATCTTCATCCTTCATGCAGTTGCAGCAACCTTCTTCCTTCATGACGTCGCCGTAGTCATGTTCTATTAGACGCCACACAGAAATCCCGGCGCTCAACAGCGGCCCACACACGTAGAGAGCTGCTAGAGGGCCCACTACTATAGGAGCCACGAGCAGGTGACACAACCACACAACAACTGCTAGCAGTCCGCGTGGCCAATATGCTAGGGTGATAGAATTTTTGGTGTCCAGCGTGGCAAATATAGTACGGTAGAGGCCATGGAACGAGTACCAAATATCCATTAGCTTCTCCTTCAGACCGACATCAGCAGAGACCCTGGACATATAAGTTACAGTTAGAGCTGTACATGATACAGAGTGACATATCAAAATGTTGTACTCTGCCCAACAAAATAAGATAACTAAATTACAGAATACTCCATGAATATGATTAAGTATTCTTTTGGCTTTCCGTAAACCTTGGGATTCTAAAAGACCTAATTTTTTATAATTGTCTTCACCTCCGAGATTGAAAATATGTTGCAGTACACACATAATTAAGCATATTTCACATAATAGACGATCTTGTAGGGAAACAGAAGAATGCTCGAAAATCTTAGGAGAAAAAACAATACATCTGACGATTAATCCAACAACGGACCTTTTTAAGCTCATTCTATTGATCACTATGACGCATGTAATCAAATGACAAAACACTGGAATTCTTTCTCGACAAGGCATTTAGGAGATCAGTTTTCTATGGTACGTCATCGATTTGTAATCTTTGCTTCTTCTTTTTATCAGTTCCTATGTCCCCGTAACTTTTAAAGTATAATAGAATTGAACCCCTCAATGTATTTACCTTCAAAGAGATTCTACCCATAACATATTTGCGCACCTTTGAAAAAAATTCGGTCTTGTTCAGCTAGTTTTGCATCGATACCAAAGTTCCTCATGTTCTGACATCATATCCCTAATAATCAAGGGAGAGCAATGTGTTTTGCAATTTCTCTGTTCTAGTTACTTTTAAAGGTATAACAAAATTCAACACGGATCCGTCAAGGTGTTTACCTTCAAGTTTTGTGTGTTTGCAAAATTTCTCACCCTCCCCCGCATGTCCCTATCCGTGATCATAAGAGTTTGGCACAAATATACATGCATCAAAGTGCTTGTGCAATACGTGTGTTCTAGTAACTTAAAGTATAACCAAATTTAACATGAACCCCTCAAGGTGTTTACCTGAAAAGATCGCCCTCATCACATGTTTGTGCACCTTCAAAAAAGTATTTCCTTATCACTAGCTATTTTTTTGCATGTACGCCAACTTTCTCATCGTCCCATATCGTGACAATCGATCACGGGCAGGTACACGTACATGTGCACCCAAATGTTCTTGCGACTAGTTCTGCCTCTATATAGTTTTCGTATATAATTGTGACATACATCTATACTTCTTTCTTTTCGATAGTATAAAGCAGGAGATACCAATCTAGGCCTCTTCGAAGTTACTATTGAAATTACATGATCGAGTAAGAACACTTTGGTGGTTATATACCGGCAGATCAAATGTTTCTAAATGTAATTCATTAAACTTTGTCGAGCATTATGTTATCAAGCTAATTAAAGGTAACTATTATGTTGATTATTGTAGGCTTCACACATGTCTCTTACTTTTATTGTGTCTTGTACATATGAGGGGGGGGGGGCAAATTGAACAGTGGTCAAGGAAACTTACCGAGGTGTTAGGGCGAGGGTGATGATGGTGAGGGACCAAAAGTCCTTCTTCCCCAGATCCGAGACAAAGCCGCCTAGGAGAACGACGGTGGACCAGGTAATGACGAGGTAGCCCAGCCCCCTAATGGCCATCAACAGGTAGGCCATGAAAAATGCATAGCAGTTGATATACCCTACTTCCTTCAAGTGGATGTCAACTTCTTTCCGAGCCATCCGAACAGCCTGCTGAAAACAAGAGGTCATAGTTAAGTAATTAGAACATGCATGCATGCAGCCTACGAAGCAAAGCTAGGTCTTACAGTATGTGAAATGTTATGGCAAACCAGGTGCTAATGCCATTGCAGCATGCATGCATGGCAGGACCGAACAAAAAACTAGTCAGATCTACTTGGGGTTCCCCCCCTAAACCAACGCTACCCTTCCTGGCCTCACGTAATCTATCTGACGAGTAGAAAGATCAACCTTGGCAGCAGCAACGCAAAGCATAAAACCAATAGATCTTGCGGTATTTGATATATTGAATTATTGATGGAACACACCAACAAAATGCTCCTTTCTTAGTACAGCTAAATGCAAAGTACGGTTAATCATGCTCAAGATCATGTTAACCTTGCTCTTTTTTGTAAGGGACGTACAACAGGGTAGAATAGCAAACGAAAAAGGAAAGGACAGAGGGAAGAGAAACCACATGCAAGGGGCCATGGACTCACCTTCTGGACCAAGGTTCACGACCAAGATGAGGCGATGGCGTCACCACAGATCAAGCACCAGTCACAGTCGCAGAAGGTGGCTGCAGCAAGGCGAAGAAGAATGTCATTTCTCAGGGGAAAGCAAAGCAGAAACGAGGAGGAAGACACAACTCCAAACCCTGGCATGCATGGAGGCCGTACGTCTTCAAGCTTTGAGTGGAGTGAAGCAGAGCATCCAACTTGAACTGGCAAATGCACACAGGATAGGTAGACTTAAGTAGAGATGTACCGCGTGCGGCACCAGGACTAGCACTTATTTCTTCAATGCCAACTTGGTAGGCTTTTGTGGTGGACATTACATGTGTCTTTTAATGTACCTCCATCTACTATCATATTAAATTTGTTTGGTAACTACTCCCTCCGTTCGGAATTACTTGTCGCGAAAATGGATGTATCTAGATGTATTTTAGTTCTAGATACATTCATTTCCGAGACAAGTAATTCCGAACGAAGGGAGTACTAGTTAGGTGGGGTGAAGCCAAATACCACGGGACGAATCTGTGTGGGACTCCCACGGTGGGAGTTTGTGCATTACTTTGGGCTATTTGCAACTCCCACAACGATTGTGTTCTTAACAGAACAAAGATTCAAAAGTTTTTGCAAGTTATCTAAGGAGCTTCTGGATGGTTCCGTATACGGTAATTACTACACCATGTGAAAGCGACGGATCTTATTGCCTATGGATGCAACCGATGAAAGATGATAGCACGGGCTACATATAACCGATTTGGATGACGGTCTGGTTGTGCATTTGTCCTGTAATTTTTACTTTTGTACTGTAGCTCAATACTTATAAATTGTTAACAAATGACTGTGTGCATCAATTAATGCAAAGATTGGGTAATCCTTCTTTTTTGAGAAACCAAGGACGAGCAAGGAGCACTGCCCCACGGCAGTAGGGTCCTCATTTCCCTTGCAGTGCTCCGGCTGCAATGGCGTTTGCCCCAACGCCCAAGCATAGGTCAGAGTCAGCCGTGCAATGCGTGCCTTCAATTCACATCACCACCTGGCCAGCTTTGTTGTGCATTATTGAGCTTCGGCGTGCGAAATGCATGGTGGTATGTACGTCGTATACGTGCTTGGCGTCATTATCAGTACCCCATTATTAAATATAATTTTTTTAGAGATCCCAACAAGGGACTAGTAGTACATACGAAGCAAAATGAGTAAACCTACATTCTAAAATATGCCTATATACATGTGTATGAAGTTTGTATTGAAATATTTAAACAGACTTGAATGAAACGATCAGATCAGAACGTACGTGTTCCCTCAGAAGTGAGATGGCCCACACGTCCATTTTGGCAAAGAATCAACGTCCAAGCTTGTAGCAGGTGCAGGTGGACCAGACCAGAAAGCAAGGTATATGTTAAAATTAAAATGCATCTTTTCATGATGATGTGGCAAGTACGAGTGCAACTACACGAGGCAATCCTTCCAGATGATAAGTGGCAATTTGCTAGCGGCTTGCTGTAAATTTTAATCTTACGCAGCCAACATGATGACGGAGGCCGTGGCCACACCATGTGCGAGGGGTTGCACCTAGCAAACACAAAGGGATATAATCTTCTGCAAGCGGGTAGAACGATCTACGCAGATTTTATTGACATGGCTAGGGATATCAGGAAGGTCCAGTATGGACACGGTCGAAGAGAAGTGAATGGCGCTTCTCATGAGTTACCTAGCTTTTGTTTCACTCTCTCAAAAACTAAAGCTTTTATTTCACTAATAAAAATTTATTGCAGTTGGGCCGATGAAACCCATAATGCTATAATGGCCTTGCCTGAAACAACATGAACCTCGGGTTGTGATCTCGGCCACCTCGATGATGCCAAGATAGCCACCGGTTCCTTCTCCATCTGCATGAGCCTCAACAGGTGGGGAGAGATATTGTTCATTGGTTTGAACGCGGCGATGAGCATGCGCATGTCCATCAACCTGGGCCGCATCCATGCCTTCTGCCTTCAATTGGTCTCTGCCATGAGTATCTCCCCCGTCTGATGCCTTGAGGGCATCTGGCTGATAATCCTGCTCGCAATGGCTGATGCAGTGCATGATGATCTGGTTTGTGGAGTCGCATGCGGGCGCCAGTGGGGGGCGGGCGATGAGCACGCTATGCAATGACCCATTGTAGATGCAAAGATGGGCCATGTCCATGTTGGCAAACAATCAACGTCCCAGCTTTCATGTACCAAAGGACTAGGACTAGGACTAGGAGCATTGGCTCAGCCATTAGGGTCTTTAACTCACATTGCCCTTCCAGTGCTCTGACTGGAATCGGGTGTACCCAATCCCAACGCTCAATCATAAGCATAGGTCGAGCTTTGCTAGTTAGATCACAATTCACTCAGAGACTCAGAAGCAGTCGTGGCATGCATGCCTTCAATTCACACCACCATTCAACGAGCTTTCTGGTTATGTCTGGTGAATTATTAGCCTTAACGTGTCAAATTGACGGTGATCTGCACGTCGTACATTCTTGGCCTAACTTGACACAAAGGTCATTCCTCAGTACTCACTGCTACTTCAAACACACTACGTACACAACTTCAGAGTTTGGGAAAAAAATGGATTTGATGATACAGCATTGTTTCTATCACGCGCCTAAACGTATATTGTCTATATTTTTTAAGAGCTAGGTCAATGATGATTGATGAATCTGTATGTTGTGTAGGGAAGCTCAACGTACTCAACATCCGTATGTTTTTAATGAAACTACAGTACCTATTGGTCACAGTGTTAAACATCATTGTACTTGTTGTATGCCTTGCCACGGTATGTTATGAACCGTGCCGGCTAGATATGTGGCGTGCGTGTTGTAGTTAGGATAGGTTAGATTGTTGTGATTAGATCTTGATGGTTAGCTTAACTTGGAGATCAATCCACAACTAACCTATCCCTAACCTCTTTGTAATCTTTGCCACGCCGCCCATCTGGCCTATATTAACACGCATCGCGCACCTGCTCTGGCACGCGCTTCCAGCCTCACGTTTCACATGGTATACAGAGCCTAAGTCTTCCACACATCTAGATCATGTCGTCTTCCTCCTCCTCCCACGCCATGGCCATGCCCTCGCTCGCCTCCCTCGGCCGCACCATCACGGAGAAGCTCACCCGTGACAACTTTCTGGTGTGGAAGGTGCAAGTCCTTCCGCACGTCAGGGCTGCGGCGATGATGGGCTACCTTGACGGCTCGATCAAGGAACCCGCTGCTGTCATCGTCACCGAGAAGGAGACCAATGGGAAGAATGAGACCACCGAGCTGCCAAACCCCGAACATGCAATCTAGGTTACTCAAGATCAACAGGTCCTAACTTTTTTGCTCACATCTCTATCCCGTGAAGTGCTGATGCAGGTGTCCAATCACACCACGGCCGCGGGCGTCTGGCAAGCCCTGGTCGAGAGCTTCTCCGCGCAGTCCCGAGCACGCCAAATCCAGCTCCGCTCGACGATCGGCAATGCCCGCAAGGGCGATCTCTCCGCCTCTGCTTACTTCACGAAGATGAAGGGATTAGCAGATGAACTCGCTGCCGCAGGAAAGCCCCTCGAGGAGGATGACATCGTCTCGCATATCCTCGAGGGCCTCATGCATGAACCCGACTACAACGGGTTCATCACCTCCATCTCCACGCGCGCTGCCACCGATCGGCCGATCGGTCTCAGCGAGCTTTTCTCCCTGCTGCTCTCTGCGGAGGCCCGGATCACTGCCCAGCATGACGCCTTCTCCGCTCACCACTCCGCCAACCTTGCTGCGAAGGGTGGTCGTGGCGGCTACGGCGGCGGACGCGGTGGTTAGAGTGGTGGACGCGGTGGCTACGGCGACCGCGGCAGTGGCTACGGCGATCGCGCCAACTACTCCGACAACAACCATGGTGGTGGCGGTGGTGCGCCGCGCCAGCAAAACGGTGATCGCGGTGACCGTGAACGCTGTCAAATCTGCAAGGAGGAAGGCCACGGTGCGTGGCGCTGCAGGAAGAGGTACGATAAAGGCTTCAACAACAATGTACGGAACCCTGCAGGCAGCGGTGGTGGCGGACGCGGTGGTGGTGGGCGCGGTGACGGTGGCGGTAGTGGTGGCAACTCACACTCCGCCAACTTTGCCCACTCCTACGGTGTGGATACCAATTGGTATCTCGACACTGGAGCCACAGATCACGTCACCGGCGAGTTGGAGAAGCTAGCTGTCCGCGATCGCTACACCGGCACCGACCAAATTCACACGGCAAGTGGGCAAGGTATGGACATAGAGCATATTGGTCATTCAGTATTATCTACTCCCTCTGGTTCCTTGCATCTCAACAACATTCTTCATGCTCCTAGTGCCGACCAAAGCCTTCTTTCTGCCTATAATCTTATGCGAGATAATGATGTGTTCATTGAGCTTCATCCTGAATTCTTTCTTGTTAAGGATCAGGCTACCCGGAGAACAATTCTGCAAAACAAGAGTAGATGGGGCTTGTTCCCCGTGACCGGACGACAGAGTGCACCCCCACGCCAAGTTCTTGCTGCCATCAAGCCTTCCACCTCTCGGTGGCACAAGCGCCTAGGGCACCCTGCCCTTCCGGTAGTTCAAACGATTTTACGTGATTTCAATCTCCCTGTTTCAAATAAACAAGACCACCTTCTGGTGTGTGATGCATGTCAAATGGCCAAAAGCCATCAGTTACCTTACTCTCGTTCAACTAGTGAATCCACAGCTCCTTTAGGGCTGATTTTTTCAGATGTTTGGGGTCCTGGACCCGTCTCTATAGGAAGACAGAAATACTATGTCAGTTTTATTGATGATTTTAGCAAGTTTAGTTGGATATATTTGCTCAAAAATAAATCTGATGTCTTTGAGAAATTTCCTCTTTTCCAAGCTCATGTTGAACGTCTCTTTGATCGTAAAATCATTGCCATGCAAACCGATTGGGGTGGGGAGTACCAACGGTTAAGCTCATTTTTTGAACGCATTGGCATCACACATCACGTTTCTTGTCCACATGCTCATCAGCAAAACGGCTCCGCAGAAAGAAAACATAGGCACATTGTAGAAGTTGGTCTCTCTCTACTCGCTCATGCTTTTATGCCTCTTAAATTTTGGGACGAGGCGTTCCTCACTGCGGTCTATCTTATTAACCGTATTCCCAGCAGAGTTATCAAGAACCAAACACCATTAGAGCGACTCTTTGGCACCAAGCCCAACTATTCTTTTCTCCGCATCTTTGGGTGTGCTGTCTGGCCAAACTTGCGCCCTTTTAACAAGCACAAGCTTGAATTTAGGTCCAAGCAATGCGTTTTTCTAGGGTACAATACTCTTCACAAAGGTTACAAATGTCTTGATATCTCTTCTGGCCGTGTGTATGTGTCACGTGACGTCATTTTTGACGAGCAAGTCTTTCCCTTTGCAAGTCTCCACTCAAATGCCGGTGCTCAACTTCACAAAGAGTTTCTCCTCCTACCCTCTCACCTCTTGCCATCTCCTTCTTTCGCTCAAGGGGGAGCTGATTTTACTGCTGCTAATATGTCCTTGTCTAACTCCCATGATCCAGCTGAAAGTGTGCAGGAAACAGGACAGCCAAACATTAAAAACTTTGGCGAAAATTCTCATAATTTTATGCAGCACCCTGAGGAGTCTGGTTCGGCCACACAAGATCCGGCGGCCTCGGGATCCGCGCCAGCAGCTGCGCCAGGCGAATCCTCGCCGGGATCTGCGTCCGCAGCAGCGGCAGGCGGATCCTCACCGGGATCTGCGCCAACAGCCAGGCGGCCAGGCGGGCGCCCAGTCCCGCTCTCCTCTGGTGGGCTAGGCGCACCAGGCGGATCCTCGCCGGGCTCCGCGCCAACTGACAGGCTGCCAGGCGGGCGCCCTGTCCCGCTCTCCTCTGGTGGGCCCGCCAGGCGCACCACCACGCTGTCCCCGGCTGGGGGCGGCCCACCTGACCCTGATGAGACGCGGCGCATGGATCCTGGCGCGGATCGATCTTCCTCGAGGGACGTGGCCGCTCCAGAACTGCCACTTGGCAGTTCGCCATCGGCTGCCGCACCGGATCAGTCTGGGTCGCTGCAAGAGGGTGGTTCGGGATTTTCTGCATCAGACTTTGCGGTCTCCTCCATGCAAAATCGCCTCCAATTCCAGCAAGCTCAACCCGCCTCGCCGCCTCCTGCTCGATCACATACCCGGTCACAGAGTGGCATTGCCAAGCCCAAGGTATATAAAGATGGTTGTGTTCGGTGGGGCTCTTTTTCTGCCACAGGTGAACCCAAGAATCTGCATGATGCTCTTGCTGACTCCAAGTGGAGACAGGCTATGGATGAAGAATTTTTGGCACTCATAGAGAACAAGACGTGGCACTTGGTTCCACCAGTCAGAGGGAGAAATGTGATCGACTGCAAGTGGGTGTACAAGGTAAAATGCAAGTCTGATGGCACTATTGACAGGTGCAAGGCACGTCTTGTGCCAAAGGGCTTTAAGCAAAGGTACGGAATTGATTATGATTCTCTCAGTTGCAATATCGCCTGTACTATTCATTTGATTCTCTCAGTTGTGCCAAACGGAATTGTGCCAAACGGCTTTAAGAAAAGGTAAAAGCTGCTACTATTCATTTGATTCTCTCAGTTGCAATATCTAGAAACTGGTGCATGCGACAACTAGATGTAAAGAACGCGTTTTTGCATGGTGTTCTGAAAGAAGAGGTGTTTATGAGGCAGCCTCCTGAGTATGAAAATTCAGCTTTACCACGCAGTGTCTGCAAGCTTGACAAAGCAATCTATGGTTTGAAACAAGCACCCAGAGCCTGGTACTATCGCCTGTACTCCAAGTTACAGTCCCTTGGCTTTGCTGCTTTCAAGGGAGATACCTCACTGTTTTTTTATCATCGGCATGGAGTGACCATTTTTATGCTTATTTATGTTGATGATATTATTGTCACAAGCTCCTCCGTTAGGGCAATTGATGCTCTTCTTCAGGATCTACGTATGGACTTTGCTCTCAAGGATTTGGGTAATCTTCATTTTTTTTCTTGGCATCGAGGTGAAGCATGTGGCTCGTGGAATCGTTCTGTCCCAAGAAAAATATGTACAAGATATCCTTGAGCACGTTGGCATGAAAAGTTGCAAACCTTCTTCAACTCCCTTGTCTACTTCAGAGAAGCTGTCTCTCTATGATGGAGAGGCACTTGGAGCTGAGGACTCCACCAGGTACAGAAGTGTGGTGGGAGCTTTGCAATATTTGACTTTAACCAGGCCAGATATATGTTTTTCAGTCAACAAAGTTTGCCAGTTTCTCCATGCACCCACTAGTACTCATTGGACAACAGTCAAAAGAATTCTTCGGTACCTTCAGGCAACCAAGAGTCATGGTCTCAAACTTGCCAAGTCTGACTCCACACTTGTTAGTGCCTTTTCAGATGCAGACTGGGCAGGTTTTCTTGATTATCGGCGGTCCACTGGAGGTTTTGCAGTGTTCTTTGGTGGCAATCTGATTTCTTGGAGTGCACGTAAGCAAGCCACAGTGTCCAGATCAAGCACAAAAGCTGAGTACAAGGCCTTAGCAAATGCCACTGCTGAGATTATTTGGGTTCAAAATATGCTGACAGAGTTGGGGATTCGCCATTTGTCTGCCGCTTCACTATGGTGTGACAATCTTGGAGCTACTTAACTCTCTGCCAATCCTGTCTTTCATGCTAGAACAAAGCACATTGAGATTGATTATCACTTTGTTAGTGAAAGAGTTGCTAACAAGCTTTTGAATATTCAGTTTGTTCCTACTGGTGATCAAGTAGCAGATGGCTTCACTAAGCCACTATCATTGCGGCAGCTGGAGGTCTTTCGACGCAATCTCAACTTAGATAGTTGTGATTGAGGGGGAGTGTTAAACATCATTGTACTTGTTGTATGCCTTGCCACAGTATGTTATGAACCGTGCCGGCTAGATATGTGGCGTGTGTGTTGTAGTTAGGATAGGTTAGGTTGTTGTGATTAGATCTTGATGGTTAGCTTAACTTGGAGATCAATCCACAACTAACCTATCCCTAACCTCATTGTAATCTTTGCCACGCCGCCCATCTGGCCTATATTAACACGCATCGCGTCCCTGCTCTGGCAGGCGCTTCCAGCCTCACGTTTCACACACAGCTGCTTGAATTGCGCCTTCCAAATTGATGAAGAAACGATGGCTGTGCTAGCTCTTAAATCAGAGCAAGGAGGGGTGCTATGCCTTAAGGTTACACCACACCATCGAGCAGGGAGAGGTGATTCATTGTAGATGCGACCTCATCCCGCCTGCCGTCAACTTCACACACCAAGCAAGATATGATACGATGGATCAGGATGTGTTTCTCCCGAAACGAGACGGGTCCTCCTGTCCTTGTTGGCAGCCACGGCACAAGAAAGCATGACATGTTCAAATTAAATGTTGACACAGCTTCTCATGAGTTGAGCGAAGAAGTACCTATGCAACAGCGGCACTCCATCCAGATGAAGAAGGGGCAATTGTTAGCACCTTGCTCTAAATTAATTGCATTGACATGGCTACTGGGATCTGAAATGTCGAGTTTGGCGCGGATCATGAGTTACCTAACCTTTTGTTTAGCTAATAAAATTCTTGCAGTTGGGCCGACGAACCCCATAATCTCAGAATGTCCTTCCCTAAAAGAACATGAACCTAATCCCATAACCCTAGCGCCTGAGCAATGGCTATCCAGGTGAGCATTTTTACTTTACAATTTACTGCCGACTGAGAAGAGTAGTAGAGGTCAGATCCGACCATTGATGTTTCAGGCTGGTATAGCCTATTAATATCCGGCCCCTTTTGCTTTGCGTAATGGGATTGTCCTTTGACACCCATGGGCCATCTAGTCTCGGGGTTGCTATGTTTTTTTTTTGAATATCAGTACAGACACAGCGCTCATATACACGCGCATACACTCACCCCTATGAACACACACACGCAGACCCTACGCCTATGAGCGCCTCCGAAAGACTGAGCCGGCATATCATCTAAAGATTTACGAAGTCACCGTAGGCGTCTCGTCGTCGACGGGAACGTCTGCTCCCATTGAATGCGCATCGCTGGAAATCCTGAAATAAATCCAGGAATAAATGCGAGCACCAGGATTTGAACCCTGGCGGGCTGAGGATACCACAGTCCCTCTAACCATCCAACCACAGGTTGGTTCACGGGGTTGCTATGTTCTGGACATAGTGCCAGCGCACTCGTCCAAGTAGTGATGTTCCTTTCTTCTCATTTCATGTAACTACCCACGAGCTCAAGTACATGCATGCACACTAGATTCACCACACACATGACCAACTTTCTAACAGGAGTAAACCATTAGCCGGTTCATGTTTCATACATAAAGAGTACTTGTAGTAAACTAAAAGTTAGGCAGTGAAAGAAAAACTCGCAAGCTTCTTCCCAAATACTCATACTATATGTGTAGAGCTAACCTATAAGAAATTGCACCAACTAGCTAGCAATTAATCTAGAAAGTCTTCAAACTACAAGGCATCATGGAACATAGGCCCGATCTAGGAACTCCTTCAAAGGTTGTTCTAGCGCCTTCATCACGGCTTTCCACCCAGCATGTGTCGGATGCACCTCGTCCCAGTAGAAGAGCTGGTCTGGATTTTCGCATAATTCGTAGAGGGGCTCCCCCGTATCGTCCTGCTGTCCACAGAAGCCTGTATCATAGAAACCCTCGCAACATGGGGCCAGGTTGTTGTTGAACTTGTTGGACTGATCCGACCCTTCACCTGCATGCACATGAAAATTGTATGTATGTATAAATAGTCCCAACACGTGTTGAATCAAAGCTCTCATACACTAGAAACCAGATTTAGTTTACAACGTTCACGCATGGATATATGCCACTACTTACCTGGGGCATGATTGATGATGTCGGTGAAGGCAGTGTAGAGGTCCAGCATGTAGGCGTTATTCGCGTTATTCTTTTTGCCCATCAACTGCTTTAGATTTTTGTTATGCACGGACGCGGCGTAGTTGGCGAGAAGGTCACATGTGGTGTAGTTGTTTGTACTAGTCCTCATAGGCGTGCAACCAATGGGATGCATGTTGTTGACTAGCACCTTTCTCACACCAAGCTTTTGCAGCTGCACGACGTTCTTGACAATCTCTGCCGTCACGTTCCCAATGTAAGTGTCGATCTGCATGCATGCGAGAAAAGTTAAATTGGTAAGGTGGCGATCGATAATATTAATTGATGGGTGGTTTATTAGTGTTTATTTTGTACGTGTGATGAGTCTAGCTACTAGCTACTTACGTCGTCAAAGCTACTCAAGAAGGAGTTCTTGACGTCGGCGCCGCTCATGTAATCATTGCCAGAGATGGCGACAAGCGCGACGGAGTGGCGAAGCTGGTCTTTCGAGATGATTCCGCTGTTGATGAGCCTCGTGAAAGACTTAACCTGTGCGGCAAGAGTTGGCACCTTCTTCTGGAACACGCCGGCGCCATCAGAGGCGAAGGTCATGCCGGTTGGATCAACAGATTGATCTAGCGTGCGCATGTACGCCGGAGGGGCTGCATTGAGACCCAAGATCCTTGCTGCAAGTTCCACGCGATAGATATGCTCTATTAGTTTTAGATTTAGACGTGCTTAGAAGTAGGATTATACATGTGATAATCTAAAACAAATTCTACCTAGCTTGCTAAGTACTTCCTCTGTAAAGAAATATAAGAGCATTTATTAGATCACTAATGCTAGAATAATAAATAAATTACCGATAAAGTCGGACTGAATCCGGTAGTTGGAGAAGCGGCCGGTTGGAACGGCGGCGGCGGAGCCACGAGAGTTGATATAAGAGCCGTAGGGGTAGCTCCACTGACGCGAGAGATCAGACTGGGGCTCACCACCCGGCAGCTTGGGGAGGTTGCCGTTGTCGGCAAAGTCGTCGCCGAAGACGAACATGCTGGTCCACTGCTGGTTCTTTGATGACTCCTTGGCCTTGACGGAGGGTGTGCCTCGACCCTCCACGCGAGCGGCTGTCAATGTAGAGTAGATCGATCATGTGTGTCAGCACGTGCGTGCGTACGTGCATGTAGAAGAGAAGAAGGTTTGGCAAACGAATATGGAAAAGAAACAAGGAGGTAGTGGATAGTATATATACCATCGAAGAGAAGCACGACGAGGAGAAGGCACACAACGACCGGACGAAGCTTCATGGTTGCGTTGCTACGCCCCGGCCGGCAGGCGGCGTAGGAGGCGAGTTGGCGTGCCCGTGCGTACGTGTGGAAGGAGCGATAGCTATGGGAGGCACCACTCCTGCAATGGCCAGCACCACTCCTGCAGAGGCAAGACGCGAGACACTACAAGGATTGACCGTTGTTGCTGCAAGCAGGATGCACGATGCTGCTGCAACAGTTTTGACCATCAAACATTTTCAGAATTTTGTAGAACCTTTATCATGGTTTTGAACGTTTTCTTTTTGCTGGAGCTTACTAGGAAGATACACACAAGAACATCCAGAAATATATTGTTCTCTTGTTTCACAGAATCCTGGTGCCGCCAGAGCAGCTACTATGGGACTTCAACCAGAGCCTGCTATTATTACAAAGTTCGACAGAAAGCTCCGGTGATTGCAAGCCAACAGCCATGCTACAGCACGTTACACCAGGGTGTACCCAGCAAACCACGTTTTGCTCAATCTTTACCTTCTTCTCCAGGACTGTCCACCTTGGCCGCAGCAGATGCGTAGCTGACACTGCTGTCCCTCGTGCTCTTGCACTGGCTCGACTGCTCATAGCGAACAAACCCGACCTTAATCTTCGTCGAGCAGTGTTTCAACATCTAACACAATAGAATGTGCACAAAGTGGATTAAGTAAATCTTAAAAGGGAAGGATATATATTAGTTAGATCATCAATTAATTGCGCACTTACATGAAGAAGGACGCTGATGGGATGGCGTCCACATATGGTGTTCTCGTACTCCTCGAGATACTGTTTGAACGCGTCGGGGTCACCAGTCTCTATGATCTCCATGCCCAAGCGGTCCAACGCCTCGATTGATTTGTGAATGGCACCATGCTTCTTGTCATAGTATGTATAACTAAACCTGTTGTGGCAATGAGACGAGATGGACACAATCATTTACATACCTGATGCCCAAGCGACAGCAGCAAACATAACTGAAAGAGTATAGAATTTAGTGAATGTGGGGTATATAATACCCTGGTGCACTAGGTGACATATCAAGTGCACTCACCCTTCAAATCAAATCATACACCTTTCGGCCTTTCCTAATCCAGGCTCTCGGAACATATTTCTATGCTCTAGAACGAGGTACATAATTTCTGTACAAAGTATGCAAAATCCACCATCATCTAAAAGTCCGAACAAATGGATTCTGTCTTCGCCTTCCTGCACCATCCAACCCATGTCAGCCTGCTCCATATGCAGGCGAGCCAGCCTTATAAGAATTTTCCGTGATGCCTAACTACTCAAGCCTTCTACTCCACTCAACCTTGGCAGATTAAGGCCATGTGATAATTGAGAAAGCAATGGAGATCGACATAGACAATGAAAGGAGGTCAATATTGTCGACAGCAGAAGTCAGGCAACACAAGCAGAAGGGAACGGTCAGCACGATCAGGCCACAGCGGACCCTAGAG
The DNA here is from genome assembly GCF_018294505.1 of Triticum aestivum. NCBI lineage: Eukaryota > Viridiplantae > Streptophyta > Magnoliopsida > Poales > Poaceae > Triticum > Triticum aestivum. The sequence continues at coordinate 719,475,670 of NC_057812.1, read as the reverse complement.
AATTTATGCGGAGAAAGGGAGAAAATGAAGAGATAGAACAGGAGACTAACCAAAGCCTTTAGAACCTTCAATTTCAGTAAATGATGTGGCCATTTGGACAGAAGTGGCGTGCATAGCTATCCCCTGAAGATAGATCTACTATTTGGATTTTGGGACGTAGGGGCTTATCACAAGAGGAGATAGCAAGTGATAGTTATGTTTTCATAAAATGGTTTTGAATGGTGGGTGGATCAACCAGCCGGCCCTGAGATCTTCAAAGCTCATGATTGGTTCAATACATGACCATTTTACCATAACCAAAGCATGATTGGTCCTGGTACATTGCCAGAGCATTTATGTGAAACAAGAGAAAGTGATCGATAGACAAGATTATACACCTGTAAGCGCAACTGCGCAAGCATTGCAACAACATGAATACTAGTATACAATAAGATTTTACTCGGTCAGTGAGGGGCTTAAATGATAGGCCTGAATGTATGTGGATAATGTGACCAAATCCTTCACTATCAAGAAAATTCTGTCTCCTGACATGGATTCAAATTCATCTTGAACATACTCAATGTTGTATCTGAATTTGCACTTATAACATATAAATTGATCCCTCTCTAGACCATTTGCAGTTAAACTAAACATGATATGTTAAACAGTCAGGATGTCAGACACATGTTGAATCTAGTAAGAGTTGATATGCAGAACAGGGTTAATGGCTATTCTTGTATTAGGGCATCCTTTACTATGTAGAATAGTACCTTTCAGCAAATACATCAGATCAGAAGACTCAAATCATAAATTGTGGCACACTTGAGGCTGTGCAGTTTTTTCTCTCTCTGGAGAACTATTGAGTCGTCGACTTTGCGTTAAAATAAGTTCATTGTTCACGTGTCTTGACCTAGATTCAGTAACAAATTTCAAGCCAAACCTTCCACACAAACTATTCTGCATTTCTATATGGGAAGAGCTTTTTGGTTCGCTAAATACGCCAAATACTATTTTTTAGTTACTTTTGCTGAAGAACATATGACCAAAGATCAATGGTGCTTTCCTCCAAAACTCTGGTAGATGAGACTGGGGGCAACTGGCCAGGACAGCAGTGGAGATCATGTATCTGCTACAGCTGGACCTATTGATCATGTCTCATACGCCATACAGCTAGCTGGGCAGCAGGAAGTGGGGAGTGCAATATTTGCCACAGATTACCTAAACCAGAAGCAAGAGCTCAGGTCGCACAAATATGAACATTCCAAACTGGGAACACTCTGTTTCGACGGGCAAAGTTTCTATTATCTACTTCCTTTATTGAGTAATGTTTCATCCATGGGATTGTAATAAACCGGCCCATGCTTCAGCGACAACAGACAATTAATGTCGGAGCTATCCTGGATGACAATATCTTATGGGCAGAGGACTATCGAATGATGTGCTCGTTTGGTAGCCGGCAATATAGCCGTGCTTTAAAGAAATACATGTGCTTCATTAAAAAAAGGTAACACGGGAAGGTTATGGAAATTTGCTTAAGCTGCAGATTATGTGGTTAGCATGTGCCTTGTATTAGGTTCACTTATTCTATACCGACGAGGTATGTGCAGTAATGACACACTTGACATCTCGTTGCAAAATAAACAAAAATCACAATAATCAGACATTAAATCACTTACCGAGATCCCCAGTGGCAAAAGTCTGAGGAGACAGAAAAAAAGTTCTTTGGATCATCCACATATTTTGCAAGCAACTGCCCATACATGGCTTCATTTTGGGAGTTGACAGCACCAACAAGGATAGGTACAACTTTTACATTATGTCTGCCAGGTCATGAAAAAGAATTATGAGTGTAGGATCCATATTTTATTCAAAAAGAAATACAAGATGGATACAAGCTTTAACAACAAAGTAATTACCCCTGAAATACTTTAGAAAGGTAAGGCAAATGCATTTCCATGCTATGTTCAGCCTCATCGACATTAAGGTCCATAAATTCAAATTTTCCGGTAGCTTTGAGTTCCTCGATAACTGGAAAAACAGTAATGTAAGAATGTATGTCTAAAGTTCACAAAGAGCTAAGCAAGGCAGAATGATCTCATTGAAAAGGAGATCTCATAGTGTGTTATTAAGATCTACCAACAGGTAGAGATGTCAGATAGCTCATGGTCGACATGCAACTCTAGAGTCTAGACTGAGAATCCAAAGAGATAAAATTGAAAAATAGAAATAAAACAGATTTTGGGTGCATTCATGGAAAACAAGGAAATTATTTGAGTACCCTCTAATTTCTTTGTTTTTCAGAATATTTATGATTTTTCTTTTTCGTAAATTCTTGACGTTTTTCCCATCCATAACATTCTCATTTTTCGTAACTTATTAATAATATTTTTCATGATTTATCATTTTTTCTGTTATTTTTCCTGATTTTTCTTTGCTTGTAATTTTTCTTTCAAAAAGAATTGTTTGCTGTGCCACCAAATGTGTGGAACGACTACCATGTCATCCATCAAACCGCTTCTGGTCGAGAAAGGGACCAAAATTACCTTGTTTAAAAAGTTGAGGGATTGTGTAATCCTGTTGTCTAGTACTATTTAAGTCGAGGACTAAACTTGTTTTGGGGGATAGTGGATGGATAAAAAATGTACATCTCAGTAAAATAAATGAGATTGAACTTACAAACAGGTCACACAAGAAGCGAACCAGACTTCTTTCTTTTTGCGTGAAGAGATGTAGGCAAGATCCCTATTGCGTCATTATAATTTTTTAAATAGGATGGTATGTACAATGAAGGTGAACAGTGGAGGGAGCGGAAGGGGGATAAGATTGCAAAGTGTTCAGCCACTGCTGCATGCCTTCTTTCAAGGTAGGTTTAGCCGTATATAAAGTGTATGAAAAGTATTTTCTGAACATCCTCAAGCAATGAAATACAAACATTGTGTGACTATTAAGGTAACAAATCTAACAAAAAGCAGGGAACAAGTGTATGATATGTGGGGCCGACTTGTTTTCTTTTATTTGACGAAATTTTCAGGGGGGGTGGGGGGGAGGGGGGGGGAGGGGGGGGAGAGAGTTGATGGCCCAGATAAAACCAGTGAGAAGGGCAGGCAGCAATTCAACCTGTCAGCTCTTCCCACTGATTTTACTAATGAGGTAGATTCAGGCTGGCATACACGTCGCGACACATCAGCTCGATACCACCCCTGATTGGATCGAGGTTGAAGTTTGGACGGTTACAACAAATTGAAGTTCAAATCCAGATTAGAAAGTGAGCTTTTGACCAAGTTTAGGGTTGAAAAGTGGACTTTTCCAGATTAGAAATTCACATGGAAAGGTTGATATGAATATTAAAGAAATAACTTAGGCATCTTAATTTTGCAAGCATGATACCTTCCAGGTCTACTGGTAAATCCCCAATCGGGGTGCTATAAACAGTAGCTCTTGACAGAGCACATTTTGGAGTATAGTAGTGATGAGATGGGCCGAGCAGAAACACCCGAGAACTGATTCACATGAAGAAAATTAGGAATTAGATACTGAACAGGATTAAGGAAAAAATGTGAGGAAAGAAGCCAGTTATAACAATGGAACTAGAAGATTGTCCTTTGTAGCATGTAGGGTGGGAATAACGAATATTAAGGGTACACGTTTGGCAGAACAAAAGTAGCTTACCAGTGATGTGGTTAGCATCAGTTTAGATTTATAGTTGGACCCATGCTTTTAAATTATGCACAATGTACAGCGTAAAAATCTGATGAATTAATTAGTTTAACTTATTAGTTTGTGTTACTTTATCAGGTAAGGTATGATATCTTTTGTAAATATGTTATGTCGACTTACTTTTCTAGTGACCTTTTATAATTCTAAAGAGTTCATTATAATGTTTCTAGCTTAGAATTGTTAGAAAGCAAAAAAAAAAAACACTTTTATGGATTTTTTTTAGTTTACTATTGAGAAGTATACTATGCATTATATTTGGTTATAATGGACAAAAGTGCATCATAGTATACAGTTTACATATAGTTCTTATGCCTGCATATAATGGTGCTTTCTACTACTTATCTAGCCATGTCAAACCAACAAACAAGCTAACAAGTAAATATCATACAGTAGTATATAGCAATATTAGTACTGTAAACATTCAGAGAGAAAAGTATTTGTTTGTTTTTAGCAAAGGAAACAACAGCCCGAAATTGCTTAACTCACATGTTAGTTGGATCAATGTTGCCAAAAGCATAAGCTGCACATCGCCCTGAGTACGAATAGCCAGCATGGCTGCAAGGAAAGTAAAGCTTATTGGTATTACAGAACAGTCGTGAACAGAATTCCACCTCCATACAATAAACATCAACTTACGGTGCAATTACGGCCCTAACATCAGGTGACTTCGTGAGAGCAGCTGCCGAAAGCCAACCATCAAGTTCCTCTTCCAGCTTGCTGGCTAATTGTGAACATGGAGCAGTACATGATTTAGCCATTTAGGATATAACAACTAGAAAGAAGAGGAATTAATGGTCATATACATCTTGCCAAGAGTAGGTGCATATTACGGATATCTTGTTGAAAATGGTTGGAAGTAAATCTAAAGTTTGGAAGCTGATGATTCAACTCAAAACAAAGTAAATGTTTCTGAATTACCGGCAAAACGTCACGCCTTACTACAACAAAACGCAAACTGTTCCAGCTGAATCAAATATGTCAAGTATGTCCACATTTGGACAGAATCAACACGACGAAGCCAGCGGTGTCCTAAAAGATGTCATGGCAGTACAGTTTGAATATGCAGCACACACAAAATTCACACTCAGCAGATTGTTCTTCAGATCCAACCACCTACAGAGCACACTGCAGCTGGCTCCTATGTTTGCAGTTGGATTCTGCAAACTACACAGTCCACCTGAACCCCGTGAATCTGATCAGAAACAACTGCATTTACGGCAGAATCTGCCACTCTGCTGCGCCATCTTGGTACCAAGGATGGAGAAACCATGAACGCTACAGGTAATGAAGTCAACAGCGCACACTTTCCCCACCTTAACAGGGCGCACGGATCCAATCCAATCCATAAACGCTACTCTAGTATGAAATTCTGCCGACACCGATAAGCCCCACCAAACCCCCCTAATCTGGCCGAGAAATCAGATCAAGCGCACAGAAAAGATTCCACCTTTCTCTCTCTCTCTCTCGTTCTCCCCCGGAAGAGAGGGGCGGGCGGAATCCAGCAGACTGAAAAAAGGGTAGGGGGATCAGGGTGGGAGCTGGAGGATGGAGGGGGTACCGTTGTTGGTGTACCAGGAGCCGGCATGCGAAGCCCTTCTCACGCGCTCCATCGTCGTGCGGGACGGAAGGAAGGAAGGGGATTCGATTGCGGTGGCTCTGCTCCTCGTCTGGGATGGTACTAGAGGAATTCCGGTACTAGACCTCTTTTTTTTTAGCCAAATACTAGACCTCTTTCGTGTCCGGTGCAGGTATACCTGGCCAAACGAGCCGGGCCGGCACGTAATCGTGCCTGGCCCGGCACGGCCCGCCAGGGCACGATTACTATAGGGACGTGTCGTGCCGGCCCGTGTGCTGCGCCCCCAGGCCCAGGCACGGCCTAGTTAGTAAACGGGCCGGCACGTTGGCCCGTTTAGCATGGTGGGCTGCACATTTTCAGCCTGTTATTTGACGCACTGAGCTTTTTTAGCCTATTTTTACATGTTGGACCATATATAGGTATATAAAAAATAAAAAAACGTAATCGGGCCGTGCCGTGCCGGCCCGCGTTCCCAGCCTCCAGGCCCAGGCATGGCCCAGGGCGTGACGTGTGCCGGGCCTGGCCCGTTTAGCCCGTGTCGTGCCTGGCCCAAGGCGAGCCGTGCCGGCGTGCTCACGGGCCGGCCCGAAAAAAACGGCTCATTTGGCCAGCTATAGGTGCAGGGGTTTGCTGTCCAAATTGGGCCCGTGTACTCCAATTTTTAGGTGAATTTGGGCTTTTTAGAGCATCTCTAGCGGACCCCGCATCCCACAGACCCGTAAAACACGTTTGCAGTTCGCGAAAAAAGGCTTTGCGGGTCGGCACGGACTGCCACAAAGGCAGACCCCCAAACGGACCCGTATAAAAGGATATTCGCGGATCGGCTTTTTGCGGGATCTGTTTGGGAACGCCGCGTCAACCTGCAAATCGAAGACGCCCAATTCTTGAATTTGACATCGGTTCCGACAAATAAGTTCAAATTCGAACAACATAACACAGTTTACGCGCAAATAAAAGCTTTAGTTTAGTAGGACAAACGCAAAAGTGTTGGCCACGTCCGGCATCATCTTGGTCGATATCCACTCCGCGCCATCGAGTCCATCTTGAAGTTCATCGCCACCACCGAATCCACCTCCGGCGCTTGTTCCAACTCCCGCACCGAAATCATCGACATTGGCACCATATGGAGCAGAGAAAACATCTCCGACACTGACATTGTAACACGCACTAGCCTATGGAACCATTCTCCTCTTCAAGATTTCTCTCGTTGCCATATCATGTCATTCTTTGGTGAGGTCGTCTATGTCATTGTGGCTCATTGTCATGATCTTGTTCTCTTCGGCGAGCAACTTGGACATGGCTTTGTTTTCAGCGGCACGTGCTCTTCTCTCCTCAATGGCCGCTTTGCACAGCCCCTCTTTCTTGAGCAATTGCCACTTTTCTTGCTTCTCCCTTGCCTTCTTCTTGACCAATTCTTTCTTGATCTTCAACGACTTCAACAACATTAACTCATTTGATTGCATCATGGCATCAATCTTCTCCCTCAAGCTCGATGCTTCATGCTCTCTCTTCATCTTCTCCTTAGTCTTCTTGTCGCCATCGGGCTTGTTCAAATTTCTTGGGCCATCATCATCCTCTTCTTCATCCATGTTTGTAAGTGAACCTCTCTTCGGTGGGGATTCTTTTTCGATCAACTTCCACTTCTCGCACTCTTTGAGCAAGTCCCAACAATGCTCTAGTTTGAAGAATTTGCCTTCCGAAGCTTCCAATTCTTTGTATCTATGTTGGGCAATTCTGTCCTACATAATTTGAACAAAGTGAAATGATGCAATATGATGTGCACAACTTGAACAAGGGCAAAACAAACTCACATAGTCGGATTCCACGGTTCCACTTGGAGGTGCATTGCGTACTTGCTCCAAGCAAGCTTCCCAATGGATGCACATAGGCTTGATCACGTCCCAACGCCCTTGAAGCGACCGAAATGTGCGTGGAGTCCTATTGGGATACTTTGCCATCATGCGGAAGTATTGATCTTCGATCCTTTGCCAATACCTCTTGGCGGTTTGAGAAGTACCCGTGCATGCATCAAGAGACACCGCACTCCATGCCCTGATCAGGATTTGATCTTCCAAGATCGTGTAGTTCTTCGGTCTCTGGCTTTTCCCAGTTTTTGTTTGCGATTGCTCATACGCTACCTCATCGATCTCCTCCACTTCTTCCTCACCACCATGATCATCCACGCTGCCCTCCGTTTCATTGTAGTCGAATGCGGCGAACGGGGCTTAATCGATGTCAACAGCGTTGGTGTCCAACAAGTTCACGAACTCGACAGTTGCATGTTCGAACCATCGCTATAGTGAACGACAACAAGTCACGAGCTATCGCAAATGGCCAAAAGCAAAGAAAATTGCCATGACCAAAGACGCATACCTTCCGGCATTTCGTCAAACACCTCGCTTGCGGTGGGAGCAGCACCGTTGAGCGGCATCGCCGGGGAACCTCTTCCGGGGCAGAGTGAGTGGATGAAGGAGACGACTTCTTTGTAGCCGGAATCCTCTTCCTCTTTATGCCGGTGGCCTTGGCGACCTTCTCCGCCGTTGGCCGGGATCGCGAAGCGGCGTTGGCACCCGGAACGCGGGCCTTCGCGGCGGGGGCAGCCGGATTCCCGCCCTCCACGACCACGTTTCCCTGCCGCTTGCGGGCAGGCGCGACGGTACCTTGGGCGACAGCGGGGCCAACATGGCCGGCGACGAGATCCGCCAGAGGGGATTGAGCGGGCGCGACCTCGACGGTGACAGGGGACAGTAGGGAGTCATCCATGGCGGCGAAGGAGGCCGGGAAAGATGCACCGGAGCGTGAGGTGGCAGGCCAATGGTGGCGGAGGGTGGGGGAGCGGGAACGGCCGTGCGGAAATGTCCCTCCCGCCAAATCTCGCTGCGGATAGGGGCTGAGCTCGGGTCGTCCTCTTAGCCCGTGAATCTAGAGGTCAGGGGAGATCTTTTGCCGCGCCCCGCAAAAACTTTTACGGGTCGGCCGCGAATGCGGTGTCTGATCGAGCAGGTTTTCCCGCCCCGCCCCACATTTTGGCGGTTATTTTGCGGGTCGGGGCGGGATGCGAGGTCTGCTAGAGATGCTCTTACGGGTCAGAATTGCTGTAGACGATCATAGGAGTTTTCCTTTTTTCGTAGATCTGATTATTCAAAAAGTTTTATCTTTTAAACCGTACGCTCAAATATCGAACCGTTTTCATCGTTGGATTCGTCGCATCGAGATCTTCAAAACTAGGCCTCATGTTGATAGGTTTTGATAAACTTTTCTTTCATAAATAAACCAGACGAAAAAATCAAACCGAGAGCACTTTTTTCCCTTTCCGAAAGAGGCACGACTGTGCCTCTTGCGGAACCAAAACTGGCCTCCACGAGAAGTAAATGTATGCTTCTCATGGAAGGAGAAAAGAAAAAAGATGTGTTTTTTCGTTTTTGAGAAGCACAACTGTCCCTCTCGTGAAAGCAAATCCGTGCCTCTCACAGAAGGAAAAAAACTTGTTTTTCCATTTTTGAGAGACATGATTGTGCCTCTCATGGAAGCAAAAGAATGTATTCTTTCATTTTCGAGAGACACGAGGAAGCAAATCCATGCCTCTCACGGAAGGAAAAAATAAAACACGTTTTTTCGTCTATTTTTTTATTTTGAATTATTTTTGTCCAAAACCTAAGAGAAACAGATGAGAAACGAGAAAGCCAAAAAACCAAAAAAATCATCTAAAAGCTGAAAACGCGTGCGGAAAAAACAGAGGAAGCATCTAGAGCACGACACGTGGTGGCGGCTGAGAGCACGCCACTCTCAGCCCATGCCAGGTGACCCTTGCGAGGGCTTCCGAAGGAGTACTACTTCATTAGTTGCTCTCCTAGACTTCAGGGATTACTTGGGGTGGTCTCAGAGCGCTCTAAGTGATGCGTACAACCGTTGCCACATGTTGCGTGTTGGGCCCTCCCGCTGGATTTAAAAAAAAAACAAATTTATGTATGTGTTTTTGTTTTTTAGGTGTTCTTTTAGGGGGGGGGGGGGGGGTTGCATTTCTGTAAGATTTGCAGAAGAAAGTGTGACACATTTTGTTTGCGCGTCTTTTTATGCTTCCACGAGAAGCAGAAATCTGTTGCCGCAAAAAATAAAGTTGTGCTTCTCGAAAAATAAAAATATGAGTTTTCACAATAAGCACAGGTTTACTTCCAGGGAAGGATAGTTGTGTGTCTCAGGAAGGAGAGTTTTTGTGCATCTATGCTTCTCGTGAAGCCACAAATTACTTCCGCGAGAGGCATAGCTATGCATCTCGGGAAAGGAAAAAATATGCTTCCACGAAAATCACATATTTGCTTCTAGTGAGGACATAGATTTGCTTACGCGAGAGAGACACAACTATGCTTCTCATAAGAGGGGGGGGGGGGATCTGTACTTTCATGAGAAGCGCAATTTGCTTCTCATAGAGGCATAAATTTGCTTTCATGGGAGGCACAAATGTCCTTCTCAAAAATCGGAAAAATATGTGCTTCCACCAGAAACACATATTTGTTCTCGTGAAGGCCCAAATTATCCACCACGAGAGGCACGGTTGTGTTTCTCGGAAAGGAAAAAAGTATATGAGATTTCATGAGGAGCACGTATCTGCTTCTTATGGAGGCACGGATTTGATTCCGCTCTGCTTCTTAGGAAACAAAAATGTGCTTCTCAAAAAGAGATAAAATAAATAAAAACTCACAATCATGCTTCAGAGTCTTTCTTTTCCTTTTTTCTGTCATTTTTTCCATTTTTTTAAAAAAATTATCAATTTTTTGTTATTTTGTTTTTTCCCTTGTTTTTCCGGTTTCTATTTTTCGTGGAGAAAAACTTCATCAAAAACCTATTAACATAGGATCTAGTTTTAATAATTTTGACGCGGGAAATTCAACGGTGAAAATGATTCGAGATTTAGATGCATGGTTTAAGAGATAATGTGTTTTAAATAAAAAAAATCTATGAAAAAAAAAGAAACTCTCATGTTGCAACAAGTGACACATAGGCAGTGTATCACTTGTTAGCCACTGAGAAGGTGAGAGTGACCCTTACAAGAGATAACCCTTAACTTTCCCGAAAAAAAGAGGTAACCATCAACTAGTGATTTCGGACTCCTTCGCTGAGCAGGGCTATGTCTCGCCCCTAACAATTCCTAATAAGAATCGCCTATGGGTGAATGACGCAGGACGACCTGTTAGCAGTGTCGTTCTATGCCTTCGCGTATGGTCCTTGCATTAGATCGTTCCAGTATGGTTTCCCCTTTTTAGTTTTTTTCTATGGTTTTATTTGCTTTTTGTGGATTTTTGTGGTTTCCTTCAGTTTTCTCTTTTGTTCTTTATATTTTCTGTTTTATTTGTTTTTGAAGGGTTTAACTTTTTTTCTTATTTATACATTGGTTTTCTCAGCTTCTTCCTTGGGTCTTTTTGGTTTTTTTGGTTTTTTTATTTTTTGGGTTTTTTGATTTTTTATACATGAAAGCATTTTTGTGCAAATACATGTTAACATTTTTACAAAAAACATTTAATATATTTTTCTGATAAGTTTTAATTATTTATCAAATGCATATTGAAACCTTTTTCAAATGACGGAAAACAATTTTTGAACTATGCAAACATTTTTAGAGATTGTACAATTGTTTTCTGAAAATGTCAGAAACACATTTGTAAATCTTGTGAAGATTTTTTTGGAAGTGTGATGTACATTTTTTAATGTACTCAACATTTTTTGGATTACATGAGCAATTTTTCCCATTCTGTAAACATGTTTTTTCTAGAAAATATAATGTATTTTTTAAAAAAAATTGCCAAAAACATTTTTCATACACATGATTAACATTTTTACTCTTTTCAGTTATGTCATACTTTTTTTTATACATCAAACATTTTTCATACACATGATTAACATTTTTCATACACATGATTGACATCTTTCATACACATGATTAGCATGACACGGCAAGTGGTTACTCGGCCCATTTCGAGCTCCCTTGTCCCCATCGCATGCTAACTTGGATTGGCCCAAGTGCATTGCAAAAGTTCTATATTTCAGAAAGTATTAATAAATTCTAAAAAGGTGTTCACAATTTCAAAACAGTTCTTGAATTAAAAAAGGTTCAAGATTTCAGAAGGATTGTGATAACTGTCAACCATGTGGCAGGTTGCAAAAAGTACCGCACCTCCCGAGAGGTTGAATCCCCTCCTTCGATCCGATTTTCTCCTCCCCGCACACGAGGTTGCGTTCTCTCCCCGGTTGTTGCGTTCTCTCCCCGGTTTTCTGGGTCGCTGCACCCGCACTATCAGCAGTTTAAAAAAAAGGATCGAACCCACAACCTACCGTGCTAAATGTAGCAACAACAACCAGCAGATCTAGCTCCCTTTGCTGATTCCACAAGAGTTACATAAAAGTTGTATCTTCTTGAGACGAGATTGCAAAAAAAAAAAGACAGCGGTCTATAACTGAAAATCCAAACCAGTGGCCTCACTTGTCCGGGTTTTAAGACTATATACGCCCTAGTTTCATCATTTTTTCTGCATGTTTCACGCCGGGTTCACATGGTTCACCAACCCGATCATCCCCTTCCCTCCTTTTTAGATGCAAATTACCACAATATTTTCACCTAAGTTATCAACTATGTTGGTCGTATATTACCATGTTATTTACATAGAAGTCAATCAGGGATATTTTTCAACAACTTTTTCACCCTTGGTTAAATTTAACGCGGTGTCTTATGTAAGTTATCAGGTATGTGGTTCATATATTACCGTGCTATTTTCACACAAGTAACCGGGGTATTTTTTTAATATTTTCCCCTTTGATCAAATTTACCATGGTGTTTGTAAGTAACTTATAGGGTATGCGGCTCATGTATTATCGTGCTATTTTCACATAATTTACTGGGGGTATATTTTTCAATAACTTTTCCCCCTCCTTGCTCGAAGTTATTAGGAGTACTATGTTTTTCAAGAACTTTTTCCCCTTCTTGGTCAAATTTACCATGGTATTTGTACCTAAGTTATCAGGTATATGGTTCATATATTATCATGTTATTTTCACAAAAGCTACCGAGGGTATATTTTCAATAACATGTTTCCACTGTTCAAAGTTACCGCAGTGTTTGTATGTATGTTATCGGGTATCGGTTCATAAATTAGTGTGCTATTTTTAGTAAGTTATCCAGAGTATGTTTTTCAACAACCACATGCTATTTTTATATAATCTATGGGTCGATTCCATGAGTTTTGGATCTTCTATGATTTTGTTATTTAATTCACTAGTTCCATGACTGAACAACCACATGGATTGGTCAATCTTAGCACAAGCATGATGTAGCTGACCTGGTTAGCGTGGTTAGAATTTCCCATTGACCAGGCTAGGTCATGGGTCGATGCACCATGCACTAGTAGAAAAAGGGTCAAACGTGAAGCACATTAGTGCCGGTTTGAATTAGAGCCGGCATTAATGTGTACATTAGTGCCGGTCCGTGGCGGCGATCAATAGTACCGGTTGTGGCGAACCTTTAGTACCAGTTCGTACCACGAACCGGTACTAAAGAGGCTGTGTCAGCCTGCGGTCAGGCTATGGCCCCACCATCACCATTTAGTGCCGGTTCGTACCATGAACCGGTACTAATAAGGTTATGGCAAGCTGTTTTTAGTCCCACCTCGCGAAGAGAGAGGGACTAGGAACGGTTTATAAGCCCTGAGTGCAGAGACGATGAAGAAGAGGCTCAATGCTCACGTTGCTTAGCTTCAAGCCTTCAGGAATATGGTAGACTGCACGGAGCTATGCGCAGTGCAGTTTACACTATTCCGAAAGGCTTGAAGCAAATTAACGAGCATTGCACCTCTTTTTTATTTTTAATAACTTATTACAACTCCGGACTTCTTCTGTTATGAAAAACTAATTGCACGTCGACATTTCTTTTTTTTAACTTTGGTTATAACTCCAGACTTTGACCATCAAATTTTGTAGAAAAGAAAAAATAGCAGAAAAGAAAAAAAACAATATAAAAAAACTACTCAGAAATAAATAGAACAAAATAAATATAGCAAAAAATAAAAAACTACTCAGAAATAAATAGAAGAAAAAATAAAGCAGACTAGATGAAAAACTACTCACAAATAAATAGAAGAAAATAAATATAACAGAAAAGAAAAAACTATACAAAAAACTACGCAGAAATAAATAGAAGAAAATAAAGCAGAAAAGAAAAAACTATAAAAAAATTGGGGCGCTGCCCTGTGGGCCTGCTAGGCCATGGGAGTGCAATTACAGGCCTTAAAGGCCCAGCAGACTCACAGGGCAGCGCGCAGAATTTAGGCCCACAAGCCTGCTATATAGAGGAGTTCGAAGAGGTAGCCGTGACTGGGTTTATAAACCAGTGCAGCTGCCCTTCGCCCGGCGAGGTGGGACTAAATTTTGGGGTGGCAGCGCGAGGCCTTTAGTATCGGTTGGTGGTTCAAACCGGTACTAAAGACAACCCTTTAGTATCGGTTGGAGCCACCAACCAGTACTAAAGGCCTACTCTTCCTGCCTCTTGGCCTGGCCAAAGTTGGCCTTTAGTACCAGTTGGTGGCTCCAACCGATACTAAAGGCCTCTCCTATATATACAACACTTACGAAAATTCAGTTAGATCTCCCCACTTTTTTTGTCTCCAACCTCTCGCGCGCCGCTCGAACCCGTCGTCGCCGCCCGTCGCCCGTCGTCGTCGTCGCCGCCCGTCGCCCGTCGTCGTCGTCGCCGCCCGTCGCCCGTCGTCGTCGCCGTCTCGCGCCGCCGCCCCGAACGCCGCGCGTCGCCGTCCGTCGTTGTCCCGCCACGGTCCCGTACGTCTCTCGCTCTCGCTTACCCGCCGCGCCGCCGTCCGTCGTCGTCGCACCCGGCCCGTACGCCGGCGCCCCCGCCCGTACGTACGCCGCCGCCCCCGCCCCGTACGCCGGCACCCCGCTCGTACGTACGGGGCGGCGGCGTACGGGGCCGCACACATACACACACCCATATATATATACGTACACACACATACACACACATTAGTCGAACTAGTTTATTTTTAGTAAGAAAATTATCGAACTATAGATTTGAACTAGTTGAATAATTTATAACTAGTTTATTTTTAGTAAGAAAATTGTCGAACTAGTTTATTTAGGTATATGAGATTTGAACTAGTTCAATAATTAATATAACTAATTTATTTTTGTAAGAAAATTTAGGTATCTGAGATTTGATGATCTAATTAAAATATTATTTGTTAATGAGTTTTTCTGTTTATTTAATTATATATATATTTTGAGTTTATATAAATGTTAGGTTAATGTAGAATGTTAGATGAATTAGATAGAAAAGTTAAATATATAATAATGTCAATTGTTAGAGATGAATATAGTTAGATATATTAATGTCAAATGTTAGATGAATATATATTTGGCTAGATATTAATTAATATTAGATAGTAATAGGTGTTTAATGTTTCACCTATATGAACATAGGAAATGTCGTCTGACGACGAAAAAGATTTTATTATGTGCGAACACCGTGAAGACCAGCGCGACCTGTGCGACAGAAATTTCCTTGTTGATGGTAGGCGCTTCAGCATCAAGCTGGATGAGACATTCGAAGTTGATACAGTAAGTCACTTTGGCAATAATTATTATTTGAATGCAAAACTTATTCTTCATTTGCTTCAACTTATAATTTTAAATTTTCACTATTCTACTAGCGCATCCCCTGTCATGCAAGAATCTTTGTCTTGGATAAGATAGGTTTTAGTGCTATAGATGATATGGAGGTAAAAAGAGTTTACTTGAAGACAGAGCATGGGTATACTTTCAATGTCAAATTATATAATGGAGACACATACACCCATTTTGAATGCAAAACTTGGCAAACACTATGCAAGGCTTATGCATTTGAGTCTGATATGGTTATCACCTTTGATATTCGTCCGGAAGATGATATTGAAGGTAATATAGACATCTGGGTCAATGTGCAAACGCCTTCAGTTCTACCATTATGTGAGTTTTTCTCAACCATGCATGCATATGTTTATGTCTTTGATACAGTTTATTCAAAAATAGTTGACAACTAATTTGGATTGTCAGCTTATTTCGATTCAAGCAAACATGTCCGGCCCTTGGTAGACATGACCTACTACTGCCCCGGGGCTCAACTAAACTGCGAGGAGATAAGTCATTTTGTTTCATGGCTTGAGGATCTTAATACTGTCAAGACAATTTTTTTTCTGAACTTAGAAATGTTAGTACTCAAAACGTGCGCCCAATGGTGATCGTATTGAACTACGGTCACATCTATAATCGAAAGATGGTAAGATTTTAACTATTTGTCCTTAATTAGTGCATCTTTTGCATACATTATTTTTAAAGCTAAACTTTTATTGCTTAGTATATTAACTACTATATACGATGTTCTTCAACAGGGACTTCCGATGACAGTTGTGCCTCAGTGCATCGAGACTAAAGGTGACATGTCAATGGTTAGCTTACGGCCAAGATATCCTACATTGCACATGAGTGCATTCAGGATTTTTGAAAGCAAAGAATGCTTAATAGTGAAAGATTGGAGCAAAATTGTTAACGATCGCAGAGAAGTACTAGGGGGCAGCAAGGAGAAGCGCAACCCAAGATTAGGAGACAGATTCATCTGCATGCTCTAGTATGATGAATCAGGAGAGCTATACATGTTCTATGCTATTCTACCTGAGAGGGAGCAGCAGGAGTAGCTACTAGTTCATGCTCTTAATTAGTACTTGTCTCATGTCCGTGTCCTGAACTTCGATGTTGGTGATGATTATGTTGAACTCGATGATATCTTTGCTTCTGTCACAAAGTGAATGTTTCCTCTTTAAGCTAGTCAGTGTTGGTGATGATTAGATAGCTAGCGGTAATGACTATGATGATTAAATAGTGGTAATTAGACGACTACGATGATTTTTAGCTAGCTAGAGTTTATTTATTTATTCATATGTGATGATGATGATGATGATGACGACTACAACTCATTATAACGTAAAACAATCCTAAATTAAATTGATAACATAAATTTAATTAAAAAATAAAAAATAAAACAAAAACCCACAAACATTTAGTATCGGTTGGTGTTACCAACCGGTACTAAAGGGCTCCCGGCCCCCGGAGCTGGCTCGTGCCACGTGGTTTCCCTTTAGCACCGATTCGTGCTGAACCGGTACTAAAAGGGGGGGGCTTTAGTGCCCACACTTTAGTGCCGGTTACTAAACCGGCACTAAAGGGCCTTATGAACCGGTGCTATTGCCCGGTTCTGCACTAGTGATGTCAGCATCACGAAGGACTGCATCATCACGAAGGACATGCCAGATGTGACCACAACCCGAATTCTGATAAAATCAATCAAAGTCGATCAGCGGCAAGCCATGTCGTTCATAATGTAGCAAGCAATTCAGAAGCATGATGGTTGGTTGGTTTCTTACGGAGTACATGAAAGTGATGATCTGGAACTTGCTGGAGATGGTTTAGCCGGCGAGGCTGCGCTGCACGGCGACCTGGATGAAGCTGAAGACCACACCTATGGTCAGGAATCAAAGTCGACCATGGCGCCGTCTAGCGAGACAAGCGTGGTGGCGAGCTTGGTGGCGCCGATGGCCGCCCTGAGGTTGAGCGACTTGGAGCGGGTGACTACAACAAGCACGAAGGAATGCTGGGGGATGGCCATCCGGCGGCTCGAGAAGCCCGTGTTAATGAGGCTCTCTGCCATCTGATAAGATAAAGAGAAATGTGGTTTATCAGGTCGAAACAATACAAGTTATCGGCCAAAACAAATTCAAGTTATTATGCTGACACATCATAAATTATCATGCTAAAATGAAGTTACCATGCCAAAAAAATAGAATGAGTTCAACATGTTGACAAAGTGTGAGTTAAATGTGGTGACACTTCAAAGTTATCAAGTTGACATATTGTTATCATTCTAAGTTTGCATAATTATCGGGTTGAAAGTAAAAAAAAACTGTTCAAAGTAGATCGGATTAAAAACAATATGAATTATCAATCAAAAAAATTTCAAGTTACCATATTGAGTAAAATAGAATGAGTTAAATAGGCTAACAAAGTGATTCTTACCATGTTGACACATTAGAATTTATTCACGCCGACATACTATAAATTATCTGGTTCAAGCCGCATAAGTCATCAAGTTGAAGTAAAACATGAGTGTTCAAACCAGTTAGAGTTAAACATTTTGATACATCACAAGTTATCAGGCTGAAGTTTCATAAGTTCTCTAGTTAAAATAAAAAAGAATAAGTATTCAAAGCGGTTCGAGTTAAACTGTTGGCACGATATAATTTATCAAGCTAAATCAATATGAATTATCAGGTGGAAGCAATTGAATTACTATGCTGAAAAATAAAATGAGTTAGACAGGTTAGCAAAGTGATCGTTATCATGCTGACCCACTAGAAGTGACCAAGCTGACATAGTGTAAGTTATATGGTTCAGACTTTATACTTCCTCGAAACAAAATACTCCTCATTTCAACTGGTCTCAAGGCCAAGAACAGAAGGAAATGTAAGTACCTGAATGGTCAGCCCCAAGATCGATGACACCATGTTTGTGCAGCTTTCGGAAGGTCTTGAGGCCCTTTCACGATATGTAGCTGAAACGGTGCACGTCGATGTCATCTCAGGCCATTGGTGATGTACAATCGATTACCATATATCACACAATTTAAGAACCAAATGGGTTGATCGAGCAACGCACTTCAGTTCTGATGGACCCCATAGAGGATGAGCGCAATTACAGCACCATGATCAGGAACATGTCACATACACATACAATTGAAAATAATTTATTCGGTCTCATAGGTATAATTACAAACAAGTTGAGGGCACTCATACCACGACAAAAATATATGACAATTTGGAATTTTTGAAGACTTCTGTCCATCAAACTAGGACTTCAGAGAAGGAATTTTTCAATTTCCATAGTAACTGATTCCATGCTATATTGTTTGAACAAAATTGAGAGAGAAAAGAGGATGATTGCACCATTGGAAACTTTCCTCATAATGGCCAAAGGAGAAACTCACCATAAGCTCACCTGTCGATGTAGTAGGCGGTGACGGTGGATCTTCCATTTGATGAGCGGCGGCGGTGGTCAGAGGTGGCAGATGGGGTGGGGGAGGCACACGACGCGCGCGGTTGGCCCGACGATGACCTGTGGAGTCGGGGAGATGGTGTGAGGTTGGGGATAGAGAGCAGCGGCGGTGGGCATGGACGCGGCGGTCGTGCGACAGGAGGCTGACGGCGGTTGTGCACCGGATCGGCCGTCGTGGCACAACAGAAGCCCGGGAGGAGATGGGGGCGGGAAGGCGCCGGCTGGGAGCAGGGGAGGAGATGGGATGCGTGGCGACGATGAAGCTGGGTAGGAGAGGAAATGGGCGCGAGCGAGGAGATAAGGCTCCTGTCAGTTTTCCTTCTTCTCCTGTGCAGATCGCCAACAGCCGCGTGATCACGATCGAAGCGTTCTCAGTTCGTGTGATCGTTTTTGCAATCTGCCACACAGTTGCCACATACATATTTCGATTTCAGAAAATGAACAAATTTGAGTTTTGGTGATTTTTTTTATTTTCACGAAGATTTTTTTGCAGTTTTGATGAACATTTTTTTATTTGGAAGATCAAAATTTGAATTCATTTTTTTTAAATTCCAGAACATTTTTTAATTGGATGAACATTCTCAAAACCGGAGGATGGAAAACTGAAAATGGATCGACCCAGTTCAGCACCAATTTCGTTGGGGGCGTGGGGTACGCGTTAAGAGCGCTCCTCTTGGGCGCCCTCACCACCGCTTAGTCTAGGGGGCGCTCGTAGGCGAGCCATAGTGGGCCGGCCCAGCATCGGTCGCGTCACAGAAAAAAATATGTACATTGCTATTATTCTGCGAAACGCAGGTTTGCCAACGCCTGGAAGGTTGTTTGCATTGACCACTCCACAACAACAACGATGATGAATTATATTGGAAAACAGAGCTATTTGAAAGCAGTTTCTGTCCCAGTTAGGATTTTTTGAAAAAAGAAGACGTAAATTTGAAACAGAATTCACGAATATTAAAAATGTTCACCGATTTTGAAAAATGAATTCACGAATTTCCCGAAAATCAAAAAATTGAAAACAAGTTCACCGGATTTCAAAAAAAGTTCACGGATATGAAAAACATTCACCGGATTTTGAAAAAAAGTTCACGTATTTGAAAAAAGTTCATCAATTTTGACAAAAAATTTCACGAATTAAAGCAAAGTTCACCATATTTTGAAAAAGGTTCACCTGTTTGGAAAAAGTTCATCGATTTTGATAAAAAAAAGTTCACGAATTTTAAAAAAAGCTTCGATTTTAAAAAGTTGAACGGTTTTTCAAAAGTGGTTCGTCAATTTTGAAAAAATAATCATGAATTCTAGAAAGTTTACCGGTTTTGAAAAAACGTTCATCGATTTTGTGAAAAAGTTCATCGAATTTGGAAAAAGTTCATCGAATTTGAAAAAAAATCATCACATTTGAAAAAAGGTTCATTGAATTTCAAAAAAGTTTATCAAATTTGAAAAAAAGTTCATTAAGTTCGAAAAAAAATATCTAATTCGAAAAAGGTCCTTCGAATTTGAAAAAACTTCGTCTAATTCGAAAAAAGTTCATCGAATTTGAAAAAAGTTCGTCGGATATGGAAATAGTTCATTGGATATGAAAAAAATTGTTCATCCATTTTGCAGAAAAAAACATGAAGAAAAAGAAACATTCTCATATTTGATTAAGAAAATATTTAAAAAGGGAAAGAAAATGGAAAAAAGAAAGACGGAACTAGAAAGGATACAAATGATGCCCATTTGTGGAAACCACTATATCGGATGCTAAAGGCGCCGAATAGGATCTGGGACGCGTTAACGTGCTATCCTACAACCTACTAGAAGGACGTCCGTGCATTGCAACGGGGCCACATTAAGTTTAAGAGTTTAATATTAATATTTTCATACATATCAAGTGACATTGATGACCTTTTTTACCATCAAATCCTCACATACACACTCTCTCCCTCACTCTTCCTGACTCTCTCTCCGCCTCTCCCTCTCTCTCTATCACACACACATATCCATTTTATTGGGTACGAGACTATAATCCATCTATTTCACACACAATCTAGTGCATGATTACGTGTATTATATTTGTCACCACAACTAAGGGAATTAATTTCATGTAAATTGGCCAACCACGGCTCCATATTGCAATGGGGCCACATTAACTTTAAGAGTTCAATATTAATATTCTCATACATATCAAGTGATATTGGCGACTTTTTTGCCATCAAATCCTCGCACACTCTCTCTCTCCCTCCCTCTTCCTCACTCGCTCTCCCCCCTCTATCTCTCTCTAACACACACACACACACATCCATCTTATTGGATACGGGGCCATAATCCATCTATTTCATACACACACGCTAGTGCATAACAATATGGATTATGTGTATTATATTTGCCACCACAACTGAGGAAATTAATTTCATGTAAATCGGCCAGCCACAGCTCCAAGAATATGCGGAGGAGGTGGCCCGGGTCGGCGTCGGCGCCGTCCGGTGCGGGCCACGGGCCGGCTTCCAAGTGCGTCTGCGCGCCGGCCACCCACGCCGGGTCCTTCAAGTGCCGCTTCCACCGCATCAACTCTCAGGGCCATAGCCACGGCCAGGGCCAGGGAAGCCGCCCTTCTTCGCCCCTTCACCGACCACGGCCAACGCGGTGCCGCGACACCCGGCCTTATCGTCCTCGTCCTCCGGCACCGTCGCGACCCAGTGACGCAGCCCAAGCATCGGCCTCGAGAATCAAGAACGCTCGACAACGGAGAGGGAAGGGAAGATCATATACATGTCATAAGAAAGGGAGTTTATTTACTGCTCCCTCAATGTATTGTTTCCTTTGTTTGAAGATTGATTACCATCCGTGAGTTAAGGTAAGGTTAATGTGATTGAGCAATTTTTTTTGAAAATCAATTATTTGTTTTCTAATTAATGTGATTAAGTGATTTAAGGTAAGGTTAATTAATTTAGATTTGATCTTTAGAGATAATTCGTGATTGATTTTACATTACTAAATAACTTGCGCCAGTATGGAAAGTTATGTTCTGTTCAGATTTCTTTCCTAATGTGAGAGGGTGACGCGAAAATAAACCGATGAAGTGGGGGAGGGGACGAAAAAAACCCAACGAAAGTGGGAGGATGTACCAAAAAAACCATGAAAGGTGGGACGAGAAAAACCCTGGAAGTGAGACTACCAAATGCTCCATTAGGAGTAAAGATGCTGCAAATAGGGAGGAAAACCGACACCAGCGTTGTGGCTAACGGGCCACAGCCCAATCATGAACTAGCTCGCTCCATCCCGTTCGCTTCTGTAGCTGGTTTTTTCTTTTCGATTTCTTCTGCTGTTGGTCTATTAGGAAAAAACCAGGCCGGTTTTTATCATATTTTAAAAAACCATTGACCGTTGACTGCTGAACAATGACCATTGACTTTCGAGAAAAAGTGCATGTACTTGAAATTCTTATGAAAAATATCATGAATTTCGGAAAAACATAAATTTTAGAAAAGATTCACGAATATAAATATTCATGCATTCAATGAAGTTCATGAATCTAAAAAACATTTGTGGATTCAAAGAACAATGACAAGAATTAAAAAGTGAAATTTTAAAAACAAATCACGAATTTGAGAAAAAAAATCACAGGTTTGACATGGAGTTAAAAATTATTGGAAAGGGTTGAAACTTTTTGAAAAAGTTCATAAATTTGTTGAAATTCTTGAAATTTTGACAAAAAAACCATGAGCTTGAGAAATTTTTGTGAATTTCAAAAAAAGTTTAAGGCTTCAAAAAGTTCATAATTTGAAAATGTTCACAAAATGAAAAAAAAGTTAAGAATTTGGAAAAAAATGTTTTGTAAAAATCAAAAGTTGCTAAATTTGGAGAACCGATCATGAATTTAAGAATTTTTTTATAAATTTGAAGAAAATATTTTATGAGCTAGGACTTGCTCTAGTGCTTCACTTATATCTTTTTGACACAGTGTGCTTTGTTATTTTTGAAGAAATGCACTCTTACTTCACTTAGATTTATTTGAGAGTTAGTAAATTTTTTAAGAAATTCTCTGTTGCTTCACTTAAATTATTTTGAGAGAAAGAAAATTTGTTATGCTCATGATCTTCACTTATATTTGTTTGAGCTTATGAAAAGCAACACGTGAAAATTAGTCCGAAAGTGATAGATATCCAAGAAGGATAAAGAAAAAAAATGTCATGAAGATCATTGGACAAAATAAACTTGATTCTTAGTAATAGTTTTGAGATATGATGATGTGATATGTGAGTTATGTTGATGAGTAATTATGCTTTAGTAAGAATATTGGTGTTAAGGTTTGTGATTCCCTATGCATGCATGAAAGTCAATAATCATGCAATGAAAATTATATCCTACTTGTGGTGCATTATTTGGTGTTAATTATGCTTAATGCTTACGTATGAGATTATTCGTTTCTTGGTTGGCCGCTTCTCAATCTTTTTGCTAGCCTTAATTTTGCACTAAGTATGATCTCTACTTGTGCATCCAAAATCCTTTAAACCAGTTTTGCCACATGAGTCCACTATATCTACCTATATGCGGTATTCTTTTGCCGTTCTAAGCAAATTTGCATGTGCCATCTCTAATTTTCAAAATAAACTTCTTTTTTAAGCGTTTGTTTTACTCGCGGAACGGTAACAGGTGGCTAATATTTTCCATGCTAGATGTGTTATTCTCAAGATGAGTGTTTATTCACTTGTCATTGCACGAGAGTAAGGCAAAGGTATTAGGGATGCCCTGTCCCGAAATGCAAAAAAATATTTACTTTATATTGTCAAATAATAAATTCCCTGGAAAGTATTGGTATGGAGGGCACCCGTGGATACGGTTAGCCATGGAAAGTGAAAGTTATGGTGGAAAAAGGAATAAACTTTATTTTCTGTTTGGGAACCGCCTATGATATATCTATGCATGGTAAGTATTGGAAACTCTAAGTCGTTTTCGTTGGTGGGATGGATACACCTCCCAAAATGTTTTTATCTCAAATTTTTTGCTTTGAACTCTGACACCTCTACAAATCCCATCTTCCCTCTGCGAAGGGCCTTTCTTTTACTTTACGCAATTTTATTTTGAGTCTCCATCTTCTCTCATAATAGCACCAACTAGGAGGCAATATGATCGTGCTCAAGTATTGGGTGTAGTTAATATTCGAGTGTGTTTCATGAATGGATCAATGTTTGAGCATGATGGGCTAGGGATAACTTGTTTTAAGCATTGATATTTTGAAAGACATGGTTGCTTGTTGATATGCTTGAGTATCTAAATTATTATGTCAAAACTAGACTATTGCTTTGAATCACATAAAAGTCCAAATGTCCATGCTATAAAGAAAAGAATATGATATGACTTGATGAACAACACTCCACATCAAAATTCTGTTTTTATCACTTACCTACTCGAGGACGAGTAGGAGTTAAGTTTGGGGATGCTGATACGTCTCCAACATATCTATAATTTTTGATTGTTCCATGATGCTTTATTATAAATCTTGGACGTTCTATAATCATTTTTGGTACTAACCTATTGACATTGTGCCAAGTGCCAGTTGCTGTTTTCCCATGTTTTTACATCGCAGAAAATCAATATCAAATGGGGTCCAAATGCCACGAAACTTTACAGAGATTTTTTATGGGCCAGAAGGAAGGCAATGGGCCCTGGTTGCACCTGGGGGGTGCCCCGAGGGGGGCACAACCCACGAGGGCGCGCCAGGAGGCCCAGGTGCGCCCTGCTGGATTGTGCCCACCTCGGGTGCCCCTAGAGCGCCTCTTTGCTCTATAAATACCCCATAAATACCAGAACCCTAGGGGAGTCGACGAAATATTCATCCAGCCACCGCAGTGTCCAGAACCACCAGATCCAATCTAGACACCATCACGGAGGGGTTCACCACTTCCATTGGTGCCTCTCTGATGATGCGTGAGTAGTTCTTTGTAGACCTTCGGGTCCGTAGTTAGTAGCTAGATGGCTTCATCTCTCTCTTGATTCTCAATACAATGGTCTCTTGGAGATCCAAATGATGTAACTCTTTTGCGGTGTGTTTGTTGGGATTTGATGAACTTAGAGTTTATGATCAGATCTATGTCACTAGTGCAGAACCGGGCAATAGCACCGGTTCGTAAGGCCCTTTAGTGCCAGTTCGGTAACCGACACTGAAGTACCGGTTCAGCATGAACCGGTGCTAAAGGGCAACCACGTGGCACGAGCCAGCTCCGTGGGCGCGTAGGACATTAGTACCAGTTGGTAACACCAACCGGTACTAAATATTTGGGTGTGTTTTGGTTTTATTTTTTATTTTTTACTTTAATTTTGTGTTTTCAATTTAATTTAGTGATTGTTTTACATTATAATGAGTTGTTAAATCATTAGGTGAATGTACCGCAGATTAGTTTGACTGGATGCATGTGGATCCTAGCTAAGTCATCAAGTATATGTCATATGCATATTATATATACTTGATCACCTAATTAAGTGATCGAGGTAATATGGATATGGCATATACTTGATCACTTAGCTAGAATCCATCCAGTTGAAACTAATCTGCGGTTTCTTTCATAAATGATATAATAACTCATCATCATCATCATCATCATATTAATATAAAAACTCTTGCATCATATATATCATCACCAACAACAGTTTTCATAGCTAGCTAAAAATCATCATATAATAGTCGTCTCATTACCACTACTTAATCATCATATAGTCATTACCGCTATCTAATCACCACCAACACTAGCTTAAAGAAGAAACATTCACTTGTACCAGAAGCAAAGATGTCATCCAGTTCAACATGGTAATGATATTATAAGCGTTCATAACACCACAAAAGCAAATCACTCTTTGAGATTAAGTTCAGGACGAAGAACACGGACATGAGAGGACAAGTACTAAGAGCATGGACTAGCTAATTAATCACTCCTGCTGCTCTCTCTCAGGTAAAATAGCATAGAACATGTATAGCTTTCCTGATTCATCATATTGGAGCATGCAGATGAACCTGTCTCCTAATCATGGGTTTCGCTTCTGATTGCTGCCCCCTAGTACTTCTCTGTGATCGTTCACAATTTTCCCCCAGTCTTTTACTATTAAGCATTCCTCGCTATTATAAATCCTGAATGCACTAAAGTGCATTGTAGGATATCTTGGCCGTAAGCTAACAATATTCATGGTACCTTTAGTCTCGATCCAATCAGGCACAACATTCATCGGGAGTCCTTGTTGAAGAACATCGTATAGTAACATACTTAGCAATGAAGTTTAGCTTAAAAAATAATGTATGCAGAAGATGCACCAAGGAGAAATAGTAGAAATCTTACCATCTTTCCTAAATATATGTGACCGTAGTTCAGTACGAACACTATTGGTCGCACGTTTTGAGTACTAACATTCCTAAGTGCAGGAAAAAAATTTGTCTTGACAGCATCAAGATCCTCAAGCCATGAAACATAATGACTTGTCTCCTCGTAGCTTAGTTCAGCCCCGGGACAGTGGACGGTCCTGTCTACCAAGCGCCGGACATGTTTGCTTGATTGGAAATAAGCTATCAATATAAATTGAGATCTATTAATTCAACTGGTTCAAATAATCTCATATCGAAGACATAAATATGGTTGAGAAACTCACATAATGGTAGAGCTGGAGGCGTCTGCACATCGACCCAGATGTCTCCATTACCTTCAATATCATCTTCCGGACAAATATCAAAGGTGATAACCATATCAGGCTCAAATGCATAAGCCTTGCATAGTGCTTGCCAAGTTTTGCATTCAAAATAGGTGTATGTGTCTGCATTGTATAATTTGACGTTGAAGGTATAACCATGCTTGGTCTTCAAGTAAATTCTTTTTACCTCATAGTTTCGTTAGGACTGAAACCTATCTTATCCAAGACAAAAATTCTTGCATGGCAGGGGATACGCTAGTAGAATAGTGAAAAATTAAAACTAAAAGTTGAAGCAAATGAAGCATAAGTCATGCTTAATTACGAAAAAAGACTTGTCGTTGTGACTTACTATATCCACTTCGAAGTTCTCATCCAGCTTGATGCTGAAGCGTCTATCATCAACTAAAAAATTTCTGCCGCACAGGCCGCGCTAGTCTTCGCAGTATTCGCACATAATGAAATCATGTACGTCGTCAGACGACACTCCTATGTTCATAGGTGAAACATTAAACACTTATTAGTTCTATTAATTCAACTAATTCTGTTAATTCAACTAGTTCAACTAATTAATTCAACTAATTCAACCAAGGACTTACGAAAAATATACCTAAATAAAGTAGCTCAACTAATTCAACTAACTAGTTCAACTAATTAATTCAACTAATTCAACTAAACTAGTTCTATTAATTTTCTTACTAAAAATAAGGTAGCTAGTTCTATATAATAAAATGTTAATTAGATAATCAAATTTCATATAACTAAATTAAATATCTATCTAACATATAATTTATATTTAATTCATCTAACATTTGACATTAATATCTAACATATGTTCATATATAGGTGAAACATTAAACACTTACTAGTTCTATTAATTCAACTAAGCAATTACTAAAAATAAACTAGTTCTATTAATTTCTTACTAAAAAATAAAGTAGGTAGTTCTATATAGTAATATTTTGATTAGATCATCAAATCTCATATACCTAAATTTTCTTACTAAAAATAACTAGTTCTATTAATTTAACTAATTTAACTAAAAATTACTAAGAATAAACTAGTTCTATTAATTTTCTTACTAAAATATATAAAGTAGCTATATATAGTAATATTTTAATTAGATCATCAAATCTCATATACCTAAATTTTCTTACTAAAAATAAACTAGTACTAATTCAACTAGCTAGTTCAACTAAGCATTTACTAAAAATAAACTAGTTATATTAATTCAAATAGTTCAAATAATCTCATATACCTAATTAATTAATATCTAGCTAATTCATCTAACAATTGACATTAATATTTAACTTCTCTATCTAATTCATCTAATTGACATTAATATTTAACTTCTCTATCTGATTCATCTAACATTAACATTCTAACATTCTTATCTAGGTAATTCATCTAATTAACAATTTGACATGCATTAATCTAAAACACAGAAAACAGAAAATAAGTAAAAAATTGAGGCGTATGTGTGCGTGTGCGTGTGTGTGTGTGTATGTATGTGTGTGTACGTACGAGCGGGGGCGGCGGCGTACGAGCGGCGGCGTGAGACGGCGACGACCGGGACGGCGCGACGGGGGCGGCGGCGTACGGGCGGCGGCGCGACACGGCGACGACGGGGACGGCGCGACGGGGGCGGCGGCGTACGGGCGGCGGCGCGAGACGGCAACGACGGGGATGGCGCGACGGGGGCGGGGACGGCCGGGGCGCGCGCGACGACGGCGGCGGGGACGGCCGGGTTGCGCGCAACGACGACGACGGGGATGGCCGGGGCGCGCGCGACGACGGGGACAGGGACGGGGACGGGGCGCGATACGGGGCGGGGGCGGGGGCGGCGACAAAGACGAACATGATCTAACTAAATTTTTTTGTAAGTGTTGTATATATAGGAGAGGCCTTTCGTACCGGTTGGAGCCACCAACCGGTACTAAAGGCCAACTTTGGCCAGGCCAAGAGGCGGGAAGAGCACCCTTTAGTACCGGTTGGAGCCACCAACCGGTACTAAAGACCACTCTTTAGTACCGGTTGGTGGTACTAAAGGTGGTGCGCTGCCACCCGCCGTGCACAAAGTTTAGTCCCACCTCGTCGGCCGAAGGGCAGCCGCACTGATTTATAAACCCAGCTGCGGCTACCCTTTCGAACTCCTCTATAAAGCAGGCTTCTGGGCCTAACTACGACGCACTGCCCTGTGAGTCTGCTAGGCCTTGTGGGCCTGAAATTGCACGCCCGTGGTCTAGCAGGCCCACAGGACAACGCCCCAAATTTTTTTATATAGTTTTTTTCTTTTCTGCTTTATTTTTTCTTCTATTTATTTCTGAGTAGTTTTTTCTTTTCTGCTATATTTATTTTCTTCTATTTATTTCTGAGTAGTTTTTTATATAGTTTTTTCTTTTCTACTATTTTTTCTTTTCTGCTTTTTTTCTTTTCTGCTTTATTTATTTTCTTCTATTCATTTATTTTTATATACCATGCCAAGTTGATGGTTGAAAGTTGATGGTGTGGCTTTGAATGGTCCATACTGAATGCACAAAAAGTAAATGACTGAAAAACAACAAATGATGTCAGAACATGTTGGAAATTGATGATGTCGCTTTGAATGCTGCATACTGAACACAAAAGAAGTCCGAAGTTCAAATAAGTTTAAAAAACATTGAAGTGCCCGTGTAACAGATGAGTTCTCGTCCGAAACCCTAATACTCCGAAAGAGATTGTCCAGTTTGTACACGAAGTGTGTCCAGTTTTTGCCGTGAACCTCTCTACTTTTTCGCACATGCTATGCGGGTGAAATGATGATACACTAGTAGAAGAAGGGCCTATTGTCCCGGTTCGTAAGGGCCTTTTGTCCCGGTTCCTGAACCGGGACTAAAGGGTCGGTACTAATGCCCTATCCCTTTAGTCCCGGTTCAATCCAGAACCGGGACAGATGGGCCTCCACGTGGCCTGTGCGCGGAGCCCAGGCAGGAGGGCCTTTGGTCCCGTTGGTGGCACCAACCGGGACCAATAGGCATCCACGCGTCAGCATTTCTGTGGCTGGGGTTTTTGTTTTTTTTGAAGGGGGGGGGGGGTTGGGGGTTTTGGGGGGTTAATTTAGGTGTTTCATATATTGTGTTAGCTAGCTATAATTAATAGAGAGAAGTGTCCTCTCTTATGTCCGTGCTTGGTCGACGCTACGTACTATACATACGTATAGAGAGGACTAGACACGCTAGCTAGCTAGTAAGCAAACGAAGGAAACAGAAGATCGTCATGAACATATATGCATACATAGAGAAGTGATATCGACCACCTCTCCTTCTCCGAGAGATTGGTCGAACAACAAGTTCTCGTATATCTATCCGACACTACCGGCTACATATATACAATAATTATCTCTTACAAATATAATCTCCTAACATACGGACTCATGGTCCACATAGTATTCTCCGTCTTCAGCGATCACGTGGTCAAGAAAGAATGCCGCCAATTCCTCTTGAATTGCTCGCATGCGAGCTGGTGCTAGGAGTTCATCCCGCTTCCGAAACATCTAATTTGAAGAAGGGGGTCAATACATACATACATACATACATATATATATATATATATATATATATGAATGAATGAATGAAACTCAACACAAATGATGGTAATAAAATAAAATTGTGAATGTTGTTATTTACGCACTTCATATTGTTCGTCAGAGTAGCCCCGCTCACAGGTCGTGTGGCGGATGGACTCGCAAACGTAGTATCCACAGAAATCATTCCCTTGTTCCTGCCACAACCACTTTACAAGAAATAGAGGTCAATCAAACTGATAAGCAAGAATGCCAAATGGTATTGATGAAACTAGCGCTTGAATCAATAGGAGATGCGCGGAACATGCTACTATAGTACTTACTTTCGGGTGTCTAAATTGCAGCTTCTTCGGGAGTCCCGGAGCTTTTTTGGTGAATTTTTTCCAAACCCTGCCAGACAAAGAAAACAATTACTTGATATATCAGGAAATGAACAAAGTTGCTGATATGGTGGATAATGATCGATTTAACTTACTTCTCGAGCATTTGAGTCATGTCCGCATAGTCCTGGGGATCTTTTCGTCTTGAGTCTAAGACGGTTACTAGTCCCTGCTCAAGCTTAATCTCTAGGAGAATATAGTGGAAACTGCACACGCATGCATAACTCATCAATTACATTACTATAACCTTGACTAATATATAAGGGAAACCGAATATGCACAAGACAGTAACACTCACTTGAAGTTGTAAGGAAAGAGTATTATATCTTTGTTTTCATTTATTACCAACGATCGTAGCAAGTTGGCCTCGGTATCTGCGGCATGAAATTTAACCTGAGTTGCATCTATGATATTTGTGTTAATGAACCCAATATCACCGATTTGTCTTTTCTTCAATTCGACGATCTTCAATCTGCATAATATAGTGAGGATAATTATAAATACATGCAATGAAAGAGCTGAGCTATATAGAGAGACTTAATGACAGAAGTAGTACTACTTACAGACAGTAGCAGGTGACCGTTGCTTTATCGAGGGCCAATTGATTGAAAAACTGAAAGAACTCCTCAAATGGAACAGGCAACAGATCAATTCCAACGAGGTCATGCTCCTTTTTAACTCTCACATACAAAGTACTCCTCCCCCCAGACTCTCTGCAGATTTTCAAGTACCAATCATGCAATCTTCGCATCATCGTTGATAGAGATCTTTCATCTTTGACGAGAGGCTTCCCGTACTCATATCTTTGTATCTGCACCTCCATGAAATCATAATGTACATCGTCGGGCAGGTAATCTCCAAGATTGCTATAACCGGGCACCATCCTTGGATCATTAGCGACGATGTCGCTAGGCACCTTGAGCGGGGGGCACGATTGCTTCTCTTGTTCATCGAGCTGGGCAATTTGTTTCCCAGCTCGTCGTTCTTTCAACCTTTAATCACTGATAGTACTTCCCGACCGCTCCGCTTCGGCAAATTCCTTTCCAATAATGCGCTCATAGTTTCCTTTCGGCGGAGACTTGGGTGGTTTTGTCAGGGCAGCCAGAGTGCGCTCCGCTTTCACCGGATCTACCTTCTCCTCTGGAGGTGGATGTTTCTTTGCTTTCACCCCTTCAAAGAAGTTCCTCACTTCTTCTCGCGCGATCTCGGTGTTCTCCTCCAGGGTCCTCTCGTATGGTAACTTCTCTGGAGGCTTCAGAGAAGGATCGAATCTGTATGTCCTCCCGCCTTTGGCTGTACTGCTAGACGCCGGCAGAGCAGACGGAGCGGTTGTCTTCTTTACTTGCTTACGAGGCGGAGGAGAAGGACTACGACGCGCCGGAGCAGCCAGAGTGGCGGCAGGTCTCTTCCGCCCTTGCTGACGAGGCGGAGAAGGAGGAGGCTGGCTGCTCGGGCGCGCCGGCGCAGGTGGAGAAGGAGGCGGAGTGTCGCCACACGCCAGAGAAGGAGCCGGCCGAGTGCCCTGATCATCACTCACCGGAGGAGGAGGCAGTGGAGGAGGCAGAGTGCCCTGACTCGCCGAAGGAGGAGGAGGAGGCGGAGGCATCCAGTTCGGAAGGTTGATGAGCTCCTTCCGCCATAGGCATGGAGTCTTCAGAGCAGAACACCGCCGAGTCTCCCCTTCACCGGTAGGGTGGTCAACCTGGAGGTCCTCAAATCCCTCCGTTATTTCATCCACCATGACCCTAGCATATCCTTCTGGCATCGGCTGGCAGTGAAAAGTTGCGCCGGGTTCAGTAGGAAAAACAGATCCAATAGCCGCCTTGACCTTCATATTAATCCATTGCGTCATAAGGTGGCAATTTTGAGACTCCATGATAGCATCCACGGGATAGCTGGCAGGAGCCATCAAGACATGCTCCGGCTGAAGCAGCTCAGTGGAAGCCACACTGCTTCCCCGCTGAGATGGCGGGGTAGCTTTGGGGGAAGCTTCGGCAGTTCGTTTGCTGCGATTTGCTTCTCGTTCCTCTATCGCTTGTGCCCTAGCGCGCAGCGCCTGCAGTTGGGTCTGCTCCACTTTCTTCCTCCTCTCGTGGCATTTGTAACCGCCTGCGTCCGGAAACCCAGCCTTCCACAGAATGGAGCCTGGCGTGCCTCGTGTCCGTCCAGGGTGCTCAGGATTCCCGAGGGCCATTGTGAGCTCGTCATTCTCTCTGTCTGGAACGAATGTCCCTTACTGCGCTGCTTCGATATAGTGCTTAAGCCTCTTGATTGGTATTTCCATTTGCTCGTCCGTCCAAATGCACTTCCCTGATACAGGGTCCAAGGTTCCGCCAGCCCTGAAGAACCAAGTCCGGCAACGGTCTGGCCAGTTAATTGTCTCTGGTTCGATCCCTTTATCAACCAAATCATTCTCAATCTTGGCCCACTTAGGCCGGGCTGCGAGGTAGCCACCTGACCCCGTGCGATGGTGATGCTTCTTCTTCGCAGCATTTTGCTTGCTTGTCGCCGACATCTTCTTACTATTTTCCGATGTCTTGTGGGCCACAAATGCGGGCCAGTGATCTCTGATCTTCTCATATCTGCCCTTGAATTCTGGTGTCTCTTTATTTTCGACAAACTTATTCAGCTCTTTCTTCCACCTCCTGAATAGTTCTACCATCCTCTTAAGAGCAAAAGACTTGATTAATTGCTTTTTAACTGGCTTCTCCAGATCATCCTTTGGCGGTAGGGTGAAATTTGACTTCAGCTCAGTCCAAAGATCATTTTTCTGCATATCATTGACATAAGACACCTCAAGGTCTTCTGTAGCCGGCTTTAACCATTGCTGCATGCTGATCGGGATCTTGTCCCTAACCAAAACCCCGCACTGAGCAACAAATGCGCTCTTTGTCCGGAGGGGTTCAATCGGTTGGCCGTCGGGCGCGATTGCTATGATCTCAAACTTTTCATCCGAGCTTAACTTTTTCTTCGGGCCTCGTATCTTTACCGAAGTTGTGCTCGATCCGGAGGGATAGAAAAAAGAACAAAGACTTAATTAATATGTGTACATACCAAAACAATGAATGCATCAATTAGCTAGTCAGCAGAAGCTTAACTAATATATATACCTGGCCGGATTCGGTTCGGTCACCGGAGACGTCATCACGGTCTCCTTCTTGCACCGGCATTGTGTCACCGGAGCCGTCCTCACGGTCTCCTTCTTGCACCGGCATTAGGTCACCGGAGCCATCATAATCATAGCCAGCTGCTTCCAGACCATCAGTGTCGTTGAGAAACAACGAGAAGACGGCATCACTTCCTCGTGCGATTATGTCCCCCAACAACTCTTCTTGTACTTCGTCTCGAGCGGTGTCCATAGTTTCTACAAATATTTACAACATGTCAATTATTATTGAAACATGATAGATGGATATATTAGTAGCAAACGTAGAACTAATATTAATTAGTGGCCTCGACGCTGCTTCTCTAGGGTTTGGGGTGGCCTCGATGCTGCTTCTCTAGGGTTTGGAGTGGCCTCGACAACGCTTCAAGGATAAAAAAAGAAGAGGAGGAAGAAAAAAAAGAGGAGAAGAAAGAATAGAGGAGTAAGAACTCCTCTATTCTTTCTTCTCCTCTATTTTTTCTTCTTCTTCCTCTTTTTTTATCGGGAACGAGGGTCGTCGAGGGTCGCCGAGCGGTAGAGGAAACCCTAAATAGCAAGTATCATGGGTGTGAGATACATGTGGCCGTCGGTGTCGGACACTACATCCACGTCCCACAAGTGACGTGGGCGTCGAAGCCCGCGTCACTTGTAGGACGTGGATGTAGTGTCCGACACCAACGGCCACATGTATCTCACATCGACGATACTTTCTATTTAGGGTTTCCTCTACCGCTCGGCGACCCTGACCCTCGACGACCCTCGTTCCCGATAAAAAAAGAGGAGTTCTTCTCCTCTTTTTCCTCTTTTTTTATCGGGAACGAGGGTCGTCGAGGGTCAGGGTCGCCGAGCGGTAGAGGAAACCCTAAATTGCAAGTATCGTGGGTGTGAGATACATGTGGCCATCGGTGTCGGACACTACATCCACGTCCCACAAGTGACGCGGGTCGACGCCCGCGTCACTTGTGGACGTGGATGTACTGACCGACACCGACGGCCACATGTATCTCACACCGACGATACTTGCTATTTAGGGTATATCGACCCCCCCTCGTGTTGAAGTTATCGGGAGGTGGTATATATATCGACACCCCCCTCGTGTTGAAGTTATCGGGAGGGGGTATATCGACGCCCCCTCGTGTTGAAGTTATTGGGAGGGGTTATATCGACCCCCCTCGTGTTGAAGTTATCGGGAGGGGTATATCGACGATGACAGACCCGATAAAACATAAGAATATGAAGAAGAAATAAAAAGAGGAGAAGAAGAAAGGAATAGAGGAGAAGATCGAAGAAAAAAAGAGGAGAAGAAGAAAGGAATAGAGGAGAAGAAGAAAAAATAGAAATTTTTTCTATTTTTTCTTCTACTCCTCTATTCCTTTCTTCTTCTCCTCTTCCTTTTCTTCCTCTCCTATTCTTCTCCTTTTTCATCTTCTTATTTTCCTTTTTCCTCTCCTAAATATATAAAACTTTTCTAGAAATGAAACTAACCTAAAATGTACTAAATCAGAGAACATATATAGATAATCCTTTTCTAAATATTTAAATCTTTCTTCTCCTCTTTTTTTCTTCTTATTCCTCTTTTTTTATCGGGAACGAGGGTCGTTGAGGGTCACCGAGCGGTAGAGGAAACCCTAAATAGCAAGTATCGTGGGTGTGAGATACATGTGGCCGTCGGTGTCGGACACTACATCCACATCCCACAAGTGACGTGGGCGTCAAAGCCCGCGTCACTTGTGGGACGTGGATGTAGTATCTGACACCGACGGCCACATGTATCTTACATCGACGATACTTGCTATTTAGGGTTTCCTCTACCGCTCGGCGACCCTGACCCTCGACGACCCTCGTCCCCGATAAAAAAAAGAGGAAGAAGAAGAAAAAGAGGACAAGAACTTCTCCTCTTTTTTTCTTCTTCTTTCTCTTTTTTTATCGGGAACGAGGGTCGTCGAGGGTCAGGGTCGCCGAGCGGTAGAGAAATCCTAAATAGCAAGTATCGTCGGTGTGAGATACATGTGGCCGTCGGTGTCGGACAGTACATCCACGTCCCACAAGTGACGCGGGTCGACGCCCGCGTCACTTGTGGGACGTGGATGTACTGTCCGACACCGACGGCCACATGTATCTCACACCCACGATACTTGCTATTTAGGGTATATCGACCCCCCCTCGTGTTGAAGTTATCGGGAGGTGGTATATATATTGACCCCCCTCGTGTTGAAGTTATCGGGAGGGGGTATATCGACCCCCCTCGTGTTGAAGTAATCGGGAGGGGGTATATTGACCCCCCCTCGTGTTGAAGTTATCGGGAGGGGTATATCGACGACGACAGACCCGATAAAACATAAGAATACGAAGAAGAAATAAAAAGAGGAGAAGAAGAAAGGAATAGAGGAGAAGATCGAAGAAAAAAAAGAAGAAAAAAAGAGGAGAAGAAGAAAGGAATAGAGGAGAAGAAGAAAAAATAGAATTTTTTTTCTATTTTTTCTTCTTCTCATCTATTCCTTTCTTCTTCTCCTCTTCCTTTTCTTCCTCTCCTCTTCTTCTCCTTTTTCCTCTTCTTATTTTCCTTTTTCCTCTCCTAAATATATAAAACTTTTCTTGAAATGAAACTAACCTAAAATATACTAAATCAGAGAACATATATAGATAATCCTTTTCTAAATATTTAAATCTAACTTTTGCATATATGAACATATATACACAGAGAACATACAAATATATATACATTTTTATAAAAAAGAAAAATACAAAATACAAACATATATAAGAAAAAAAATTCTGAAAAGAAGCAATATACACAATATATATACTGACATATATACATAATATACACAAAGAAGCAATATACACAATATACACAAGCATATAATATATGAAAAAAACAGGGGGGCCGGACCAACAGAGGGGCAGGGCGACGGCGATGGGCGGGGCAGGGGCGACGGCGACGGGCGGGGCGGGGGCGACGGCGACGGGCGGGGCAGGGCGACGACGACGGGCGGGCCGGGGCGCGCGACGCGCGTCGAGGCAGGGTGGCGAGCGGCGTCGGGCGAGGGCACGACCGACGGCGAGGCACGGGCGACGGCGACGTTGCGGTCGGGGGCGACTGCAGGGGCGGCGGACGGCGTCGGGGCAGCCTGGCGGTGTCGATGAGCTCGGCGTCGTCAGGGGAAAATGGTCGATGAGAAACTGAAATTTTCACAAGTCCTGGTTATATACGAAGAGCATTGGTCCTGGTTCGTGGCACCAACCGGGACCAATGCCACCTTTAGTACCGGTTGGTGCCACCAACCGAGACCAAAGGCCTCTTTTCAGCAGCCCAAAGGGCGGGAAGCGGCGGCCTTTAGTCTCGGTTGGTGGCACCAACCGGGACTAAAGGGGGGCATTGGCCACGGTTTGTGCCACGAACCGTGACCAATGCCCCCTTTAGTCCCGGTTGGTGCCATCAACCGGGACCAAAGGCCTGCGCCTGCCAAAGCCGCGGTGCGGTGGGATGTTTAGTCCCACCTCGCTAGTTTATAAGCGCTGCCCCGCCCTCTCCATCGAACTCCTCAGAACTGCAGGCCTTTGGGCCTAATCTTACACCGCTATGCCTGTGGGCCTGCTGGGCCTTCTGCGGGCCTAAATCCTGGCCCATGGATGGGCTTCTAGTCGTATTCAGGCCGTGGTGGCCCAGTAGGTGGCATTTTTTTACTATTTGTTTTTTCATTTCTACTTAGAACTAAATACTTAGAGTTTTTTTAGTGATTTTTTTCTTTTAGGTCACAAAAATTATAAACTTTCTATTAGTGCCATTAGTTTTAAAATTTGAATAGTTAAAATTTGAATTCTTTGAAATTTGTGTGAATCACAAGTTTGTGATTAACTTTACTAAAAAAATGAACATAGATGCACCTATAGAGAAAATTCGACCTAAATTCATAGTTTTCAAATGAACTCTGAAAAAGTTGGCATAGCATACTCGTGTGTTACAAAGTTGGCATGGTATCATCATAATAGTTGCGGGAGAAAGTCTTCACTTTTTCTTCGCTTGTGTCATTTGCTTATTGCGCCGTAACCATGGATAATCTTCATCGTTTATCAGGATGCTTGGGTCAGCCTTGACATTGAAGGGAGGAATTTCATGAAACTTTTCATAATCTTCAGACATGTCTGTCTTGCCCTCCACTCCCAGGATATCCCTTTTTCCTGAAAAAACTATGTGGCGCTTTGGCTCATCGTATGATGTATTCCCTTCCTTATCTTTTCTTTTTCTCGGTTTGGTAGACATGTCCTTCACATAGATAACCTGTGCCACATCATTGGCTAGGATGAACGGTTCATCAGTGTACCCAAGATTTTTCAGATCCACTGTTGTCATTCCGTACTGTGGGTCTACCTGTACCCTGCCGCCTGATAGATTGACCCATTTGCACTTAAACAAAGGGACCTTAAAATCATGTCCGTAGTCAAGTTCCCATATGTCCACTATGTAACCATAATATGTGTCATTTCCGCTCTCGGTTGCTGCATCAAAGCAGACACCGCTATTTTGGCTGGTTCTCTTTTGATCTTGGGCGATCGTGTAAAATGTATTCCCATTTGTCTCGTATCCTTTGTAAGTCAATACAGTCAAAGATGGTCCCCTGGACAACAAGTACAACTCATCACAAATAGTGTTGTCACCTCTGAGACGTGTTTCCAACCAACTGCTGAAAGTCCTGATGTGTTCACATGTAATCCAGTCGTCGCACTTCTCCGGGTGTTTGGAGCGCAGACTGTTCTTGTGTTCATCGACATACGGGGTCACCAAGGTAGAGTTCTATAGAACTGTGTAGTGTGCTTGAGACCAAGAATATCCGTCCCTGCATATTATTGAGTCACTTCCAAGAGTGCCTTTTCCAGTCAGTCTCCCCTCATACCGCGATTTAGGGAGACCTATCTTCTTAAGGCCAGGAATGAAGTCAACACAAAACCCGATAACATCCTCTGTTTGATAGCCCATGGAGATGCTTCCTTCTGGCCTAGCGCGGTTACGGACATATTTCTTTAGGACTCCCATGAACCTCTCAAAGGGGAACATATTGTGTAGAAATACATGCCCCAGGATGACAATCTCATCGACTAGATGAACTAGGACGTGCGTCATGATATTGAAGAAGGATGGTGGGAACACCAGCTCAAAACTGACAAGACATTGCGCCACATCACTCCTTAGCCTTGGTACGATTTCTGGATCGATCACCTTCTGAGAGATTGCATTGAGGAATGCACATAGCTTCACAATGGCTAATCGGACGTTTTCCGGTAGAAGCCCCCTCAATGCATCCGGAAGCAGTTGCGTCATAATCACGTGGCAGTCATGAGACTTTAGGTTCTGAAACTTTTTCTCTGGCATATTTATTATTCCCTTTATATTCGATGAGAAGCCAGTCGTGACCTTCATACTGAGCAGGCATCCAAAGAAGATTTCTTTCTCTTCTTTCGTAAGAGCGTAGCTGGCAGGACCTTTATACTGCTTCGGAGGCATGCCGACTTTTTCGTGCAAACATTGCAGGTCCTCCCGTGCCTCAGGTGTATCTTTTGTCTTCCCATACACGCCCAAGAAGCCTAGCAGGTTCACGTAAAGGTTCTTCGTCACGTGCATCATGTCGATTGAAGAGCGGACCTCTAGGTATTTCCAGTAGGGTAGGTCCCAAAATATAGATTTCTTCTTCCACATGGGTGCGTGTCCCTCAGCGTCATTCAGAACAGCTAGTCCGCTGGGACCCTTTCCAAAGATTACGTGTAAATCATTGACCATAGCAAGTACGTGATCACCAGTACGCATGGCGGGCTTCTTTCGGTGATCTGCCTCGCCTTTGAAATGCTTGCCTTTCTTTCGACATTGATGGTTGGTCGGAAGAAATCAACGATGGCCCAGGTACACATTCTTCCTGCATTTGTCTAGGTATATACTTTCAGTGTCATCTAAACAGTGCGTGCATGCGTGGTATCCTTTGTTTGTCTGTCCTGAAAGGTTACTGAGAGCGGGCCAATCGTTGATGGTCACGAACAACAATGCCTTTAGGTTAAATTCCTCATGTCTGTGCTCATCCCACGTAGATACACCGTTTCCATTCCACAACTGTAAAAGTTCTTCAACTAATGGCCTTAGGTACACATCAATGTCGTTGCTGGGTTGCTTAGGGCCTTGGATGAGAACTGGCATCATAATGAACTTCCGCTTCATGCACACCCAAGGAGGAAGGTTATACATACATAGAGTCACGGTCCAGGTGCTGTGATTGCTGCTCTGCTCCCCGAAAGGATTAATGCCATCCGCGCTTAAAGCAAACCATACATTCCTTGGGTCCTTTGCAAACTCATCCCAGTACTTTCTCTCGATTTCTCCACTGCGACCCATCAGCAGGTGCTCTCAACTTCCTGTCTTTCTTCCGGTCCTCACTGTGCCATCACATCAACTTGGCATGCTCTTCGTTTTTGAACAGACGTTTCAACTGTGGTATTATAGGAGCATACCACATCACCTTCGCAGGAACCCTCTTCCTGGGGGGCTCGCCGTCAACATCACCAGGGCCATCTTGTCTGATCTTATACCGCAATGCACCGCATACCGGGCATGCGTTCAGATCCTTGTATGCACCGCGGTAGAGGATGCAGTCATTAGGGCATGCATGTATCTTCTCCACCTCCAATCCTAGAGGGCATACGACCTTCTTTGCTGCGTATGTACCGTCGGGCAATTCGTTTTCCTTTGGAAGCTTCTTCTTCAATATTTTCAGTAGCTTCTCAAATCCTTTGTCAGCCACAACATTCTCTGCCTTCCACTGCAGCAATTCCAGTAGGGTACCGAGCTTTGTGTTGCCATCTTCGCAATTCGGGTACAACCCTTTTTTGTGATCCTCTAACATGCAATCGAACTTCAGCTTCTCCTTTTGACTTTCGCATTGCGTCCTTGCATCGACAATGACCCGGCGGAGATCATCATCATCGGGCACATCGTCTGGTTCCTCTTGATCTTCAGCAGCTACACCTGTTGCAACATCATTGGGCACATCGTCTGGTTCTTCTTGATCTTCACCAGCTCCCCCCGTTGCAGCATCACCGTATTCAGGGGGCACATAGTTGTCATCGTACTCTTCTTCTTCGCCGTCTTCCATCATAACCCCTATTTCTCCGTGCCTCATCCAAACATTATAGTGTGGCATGAAACCCTTGTAAAGCAGGTGGGAGTGAAGGATTTTCCGATTAGAGTAAGACCTCGTATTCCCACATTCAGTGCATGGACAACACATAAAACCATTCTGCTTGTTTGCCTCAGCCGCATCAAGAAACTCATGCACGCCCTTAATGTACTCGGAGGTGTGTCTGTCACCGTACATTCATTGCCGGTTCATCTGCGTGCATTATATATAATTAAGTGTCCAAATTAATAGAAGTTCATCCTCACATTAAAACCAAAGTACATACATAGTTCTCATCTAACAACATATAGCTCTCTAGAGCATCTAATTAATTAAACCATACATTGAAACTATGTAAAACATTTCAATGCGAAAACAAATGCGATCATAATCGCAACCAAGGTAACAATTGATCCAACGGCATAATGATACGAAGCCTCGGTATGAATGGCATATTTTCTAATCTTTCTAATCTTCAAGCGCATTGCATCCATCTTGATCTTGTGATCATCGACGACATCCGCAACATGCAACTCCAATATCATCTTCTCCTCCTCAATTTTTTTTATTTTTTCCTTCAACAAAGTGTTTTCTTCTTCAACTAAATTTAAC
Source organism: Triticum aestivum (assembly GCF_018294505.1). NCBI lineage: Eukaryota > Viridiplantae > Streptophyta > Magnoliopsida > Poales > Poaceae > Triticum > Triticum aestivum. Next base: position 719,434,746 of record NC_057812.1, on the reverse strand, counting down.
CTCTCAACAATAGGGTCGGTTGGAATTTCCGATTCACATACATCCTACATAAATAAAATCTATGTCACGTTGGTCGGCATAATTTTCATAAACAATAAATGAACCAATAATTATAAAGATAATATATATACCTCATCAGAATCATAGACAGGACGAGGGCCGACGGGGGCGGATACCAAAACCATGGCACTATATAAGATGCAATAATAAAAGTAAGAAAATAATACAAGTATCTATGTAAACATACAAGTAAGAATATTTTTCCTTTCAGAAAGAAGATAAGAACAAGAGGCTCACCACGGTGGTGCGGGCGGTGAGCTCGGCGCAGGTGATCGACGGCGGTGAAGACGGGGATGGGGCGTGATGGACCGCTAAACCTAGACAAATATTGAGGAAAATGGAGCTTGGAGGTCGAGCTTGGAGAGGAGAAAGCTTAAGTAGTGTGGCTCGGGCATTCCATCGAACACCTTGTGTGCTTAGGAGGTGAGCTAGAGCACCACAAAGCCCTCTCCCCCTCAGCCAGAAAAAAACAGAGCAGTGTGCTCTACTCTTACACGAGGGGGTATATATAGGCACCTCATTAGTCCCGGTTGGTGGCATGAACCGGGACTAAAGGGGAGCCTTTGGTCCCGGTTCAAGCCACCCACCAGGACCAATGGTGGTGGGCCAGGAGCGAGGCCCATTGGTCCCGGTTCGTCCCACCAACCGGGACCAAAAGGTCCAGATGAACCGGGACCAATGTCCCACGTGTCCCGGCCGGCCCCCTGGGCTCACGAACCGGGTCCAATGCCCCCATTGGTCCCGGTTCTGGACTGAACCGGGACTAATGGGCTGACCCGGCCTGGACTGTTGCCCCCTTTTCTACTAGTGATACCATGCCAAGTTTCAACATTTTCACAGTTCAATTTGTAGTGATTTTCAATTTCACGGTCATTTAGCTCTCTAAACAATTAGGTAAATGACTGAAAACAGCAAATGATGTCAAAACATGTTGGAAATTGATGACGTCGCTTTGAATGCTGCATACTGAACACAAAAGAAGTCCGGAGTTCAAATAAGTTTAAAAAACATTGAAGTGCCCGTGTAACAGATGAGTTCTCGTCCGAAACCGTGATATTGCGAAAGAGATTGTCCAGTTTGTACACGAAGTGCGTCCAGTTTTTGCCGTAACCCTCTCTACTCTTTCGCACATGCTATGCGGGTGAAATGATGATACCATGCCAAATTTCAACATTTTCACAGTTCATTTTGTAGTGATTTTCAATTTCACGGTCATTTAGCTCTTTAAACAATTCGGTAAATGACTGAAAAACAACAAATGATGTCAAAACATGTTGGAAATTGATGACGTCGCTTTGAATGCTGCATACTGAACGCAAAAGAAGTCGGAGTTCAAATAAGTTTAAAAAACATTGAAGTGCCCGTGTAACAGATGCGTTCTTGTCCGAAACCCTGATACTCCGAAAGACATTGTCCAGTTTGTACACGAAGTGCGTCCAGTTTTTGCCGTGACCCTCTCTACTCTTTCGCACATGCTATGCGGGTGAAATGATGACACCATGCCAAATTTCAACATTAGCACAATTCATTTTGTAGTGATTTTCAATTTCACGGTCATTTAGCTCTTTAAACAATTCGGTAAATGACTGAAAAACAACAAATGATGTCAGAACATGTTGGAAATTGATGACGTCGTTTTGAATGCTGCATACTGAACACAAGAAGTCTGGAGTTCAAATAAGTTATTAAAAATAAAAAAGAGGTGCAATGCTGGTTAATTTGCTTCAAGCCTTTCGGAATAGTGTAGACTGCACTGCACATAGCTCAGTGCAATCTATGCTATTTCGAAAGGCTTGAAGCTAAGCAACGTGTAGGTGAGCATTGCGCCTCTTCATCATTGTCTTTGCACTCACGGCTTATAAACAACTCATACTGCCTCTCTCCTGGCGAGGTGGGACTAAAAATCAGCTTACTAAGAAACTCTAGTACCGGTTCATGCCATGAACTGGTACTAAAGGTCTTCGTGGGGGCCCCAGCCTGACCACAGCCGCACTAGCCTCATTAGTACCGGTTTGTGGCATGAACTGGTACTAAAGGTTGCCCACGAACCAGAACTAATGATGTCCGCCCGCCTAGCCGTTGGAACCGGCACTAATGGTCACATTAGTGCCGGCTCAAATTCAAACCGGCACTAATGTGCTTCACATTTGACCCTTTTTCTACTAGTGTGTTTTCATATCCATGAAAGTATTTGAGTTTCTATTATCTCTTTTATGCATGATCTCTTATAGCCTCGTATTTCTTCTCCGATATTTGGGTTTTGTTTGGCCAACTTGGTCTATTTATCTTGCAATGGGAAGTGGTGCCTGAGGGAGTCCTGGATTAGGGGGTACTCGGACAGCCGAACTATATACTTTGGCCAGACTGCTGGACTATGAAGATACAAGATTGAAGACTTCGTCCCGTGTCCAGGTGGGACTCTCCTTTACGTGGATATGTAGATCTCCTCCCATGTAACCGACTCTGTGTAACCCTAGACCCCTCCGATGTCTATATAAACCGGAGGGTTTAGTCCATAGGACAACAATAATCATAATCATAGGCTAGCTTCTAGGGTTTAGCCTCTACGATCTCGTGGTAGATCAACTCTTGTAATACTCATATCATCAAGATCAATCAAGCAGGAAGTAGGGTATTACCTCCATTGAGAGGGCCCGAACCTGGGTAAACATTGTGTCCCCCGCCTCCTGTTACCATCAGCCTTAGACGCAAGTTCGGGACCCCCTACCCGAGATCCACCGGTTTTGACACCGACATTGGTGTTTTCATTGAGAGTTCCACTATGCCGTCATGATAAGGCTTGATGGCTCGTCTTGTTGTCAAGGACAACATTACCTCTGGGGGAGCCCTGGCTGTAGGCCAAACTCTCCGATTACGCGGCTTCGTCATGACTGCCCATTCGGCCGTCGCGCCGACGATGACTTCTCGGGTCATCAAAAACAGCCTCCACGTCTGCTCGGGATTCATCGAGCAGATGGATCCAATGGAGCTCTCTTCCTTGAATGAGCTCTTGGATTGCATCGCCGCCTTGGGAGTCGCTACGGACTATGATCGAATCGGGCTTAAACCCGACCAAAGGGAGATTAACTCTCCGCCGGTCACCCATCAGATAGCGGTGGTGGAAGAGCAATGCAGCGATTCTTCCTCTATTTTGAGGAAAAACTATGTCCGGATTCCCGAGCTCTCCGAGCCGGATACCCGTCTACGGGAGGACATGGCCCAAGCTTCGAACCTAGAATCGGACAGCGGGCCAGTACTATTGGGCAACGTCCCGGAGCCCGAACTGCCAAGCTCGGAAACTCCTCTGGGTTTGGACTGCCAGTACTATTGGGTCTCAGATCGGGTCAGGGTTTGGACTTAAATCTACCCACCCACCCTCACATAAGTGATCTTTCCCACATTAGACAAGAGCCCCAAGAGATAGTACACCACTATTGGGCCCGATTCCTCCTTGTAATAAGCAAGGTCAAGGACTGTCGCGAGGAAGACACAATTTCATTCTTTTGCAAAAATTGCATGGACAAGGGAATCCTCAACGCCATAAGTCGCCGTGACATAGCACACTTCGCTGAGTTGGCGGCCATAGTACAGAAGTACTGTGCGATGGAAAGCACCTGGAAAACCCAAACAAAATTCTGGGATCCTTCGGCTCTCACTAAACCCTCCGTCCGAACTAAAAGGGTGTACACTCATAAGTCACCCGATCCAATTACAAAGAAACCAAAGCCCACTACAGGGCGTGGAACCGTATTGGAGGGATGGCTCAATGGGCCATGCAAAATTCACAGTACACCGGATACCATGCCAACACACAACCTTAGAGCATGTTGGATAGTTCGGCAGGTGGCCAAGAGCGGCGAGGATCTCCTCATCAACAATACCACAGAGCACCATCCCGTGGAAAATAACAATATAGTACTGACAGTCTTCGAGACTTTCACCTCAAATAATAGGCGCAAGAGAGCACTCCGCAGCCTCGCCGAAGTCTGCCATGTTGCAACAATAAATACATGGAATGATACGGCTATAACCTTCAATGCCAGTGACGAACCTCAATTCCGAACAGCCCGAGCACCAGCCGCCTTGGTCCTTAGTCCAATTGTGGACGGCTTCCAACTTACTAAAGTGCTCATGGACGGTGGCAGCGGATTAAACCTCATCTACGAGGAGACTCTTAGCAAAATGGAAATAGACAAGAGCCGCATTGAGCAAAGCAGCACAACCTTTAGAGGAATCATCCCTAGTCGGGAGGCATGATGTGCGGGAAAAATCACACTAGATGTGGTATTCGGCACGCCGGAGAATTATAAGTCCGAAGAAATCACATTCCAAGTGGCCCCGTTTAGTAGCGGATACCACACCCTTTTAGGGCGGGAGGCATTCACGATCTTCCAAGCTATACCCCATTACGAGTACATGAAGCTCAAGATGCCCGGGCCCAATGGAATCGTCACTCTAGCTAGTGATCTGGACATAGCACTCCGCGCCGAAAATAAAACCGCCGCACTGGCCCTCGAGGCATTATCCGAAGCCCTCGCGGCCGAAGAACTAACCGCGCTGCGCTCCACAGTGGACAGGGACGACATGATACTCGACAAAAGACCCAAGTCCACCTCAAATTCCAGTAGATGAAATAATCAAATTCCAGGTCCACCCAACGGACCCTACAAAAACATCATCCATCGGCCCCCCTTCCTGAGGGTTTGGAGAATCCGGTACTGGAAAAGATGCTCGAGCTAGCACCCTGCCCGGAGCCCTCAAAGGAAGATAAAGGGGGGAATAATGAGGTCGAAAGCGGCCCCCCATCGCTACCAATTCCAACCGAGGGAACGAGCACCTCCGTGAAGGAGGATAACCAAGGAGAAGAATCTGACCTTCTCTCGCTTCGGGGAAGGAAGAGGAGTGCCTCTGAAGATCCGGAAACCGAGGCTTCCAAACAGGAGAAGAAGTCTCCACTAGAGGGTCCTGCCTTGGAGGGTGCTTTTGCCGCACAAAGTCCGCACGAGGATCAGCCCTCCAACGAGCTGTAAGTAATCAGAAAGTACTTTAATAGTGGAGATATACTACCTTACCTCTTAGGAAAATAATCGAAGCGTTTATCTTGTAGTTCGGATCTTAGCCCTTCTCAGCAGAGCTCGTCTTCAGGGGATCTTCTTCCGGAGATGATGGGGAGAGAAATGCCTCCCACGGACTCCCCCGCTCAAGAAGCGGGCGACCTTGAAGTGTCGTCGCGGAGGCCCTCTCCAGATCTGGTGAGGCCAGAAGATAATCCTATAGTCACCCGAAGTCCCGAGCGTCCGGCTCTTGAAGAGAGCAAACAAAAGAGTCCGGCACCATCTGGTATGCGGTCGGACATACTGAGGGTGCCGTTGGAGCGAGTGGCCATCTCAGAAGAAAAAAAACGTACGTTGATGGGTACAGTGATGGAAAGAATTTCGTTCACCGAAAGCGGATTGAATGGAGCCTTTATGAGTCTACTGACGGGCTTTGAGGTACGTGAAACGATATTTTTTTTGATAGTACTGCACATTTCTAGGTGTGCCCTGTGTAGATAGTAGCCCCTGAGACTGTGGTCGTCGTCGAGAACGGCGGTGAACAGAGGATCGTAGTCCCAGGTAATAATCATACCGCTTTATGTGCAGGTGATGGGAGCTCTGGTGGCTGGCCGGACTAATGAGTTTGCCGAACTAAAGCGGCAACTGGATGCGGCAGATGCCGACATCGAGCTTGTTAACAAGCGGCTTGACGAGGCACAGGGTAAGTAATGTTTTTCGGTCAACATCACATAGTAAGAGCAGCATGATGCCAATATCTTTAATATGTTATGACTGCAGACGGAGCTGCCACCGTGGAGACCCTTCGGGCGGAACTTGCCCGAGCCAAGGAACATGCAAGAGTTAGTAATGCGGCTACTTTGAAGGCGGCTGAAGAGTTAAAAGCCGAGAAGGCCGCGCATTGCGAAAGCAAAGAGAAGATGGCCAAGATGGCCATAGAATTAAAAGACACTACCGACCGTTGCCAGTTCCTTGAAAATGGGAACCGAGTGAAGGCAGCGGATGTTGAAAAGGCCACGATGGTGACCAAAGACACTCGCTCTGCTATGAGGGCGAAGAAGGAGGAGCTGCACGAAGCCGGGGATATTGCGGTCGGGAAGCCCTTTCTGCTGCAGAGGAAGTTTGGAGATCCGCGGTATGCCCCTCTGGATCGGCCGTGGAGTTCGGCAGACGCATATATGGACTTGGCGGCAAGCACTGTCGATGTGGTCGAATACTTCCGAGATCAGACATATCGTGAAGTGGACAAGCTGTTCTGGTCGCAATTTAGCGTTCCAGAGTGTCACACCCGAGCTAGTTCAAGCATTAGAGTGTGCATCATGTTTAAATTCCTCTTAAATTTGAAATGGCGAAGACAGTACCCCCAGCACCCCCTGGAAACAACTAGGGTTTACTAAAATTATTTTCAATGAACCCAAAATGCCCTTCACAAAAAGTTCATCATTTCTGGTTTGGGCTAAAAACCCTGGCAAAAATGGTGCACTCTTTTCTAGGACATTCTGTTTTTTTTGAATTAAATCATAAGTATTTGAATATGGGCATTTAAATGCTATAAAATAATTTAAATGCTTAAATAATTCTGGAAATAAGTGTGGGCTGTTGGGAATAATCTAAACAGAGCCCCTGATTATTTTCAGGATTTTTAAAGATGTCTAGGTATTTTTAATAAAGCCCAATAGCTGCAGAAAAATAGAAAAAGAAAACAAATAAGAAAAGAGAGAGAGAGAGAAACCCACCTGGGCCTCACCTGTGCTGGCCCAGCCCACCTGGCTTGTGCCTGTCGTCACCCACCTCTACCAGTAGGCAGAGGCGTGTCGCCGGCGCGCGCACCCGCGGCCACCTCCTGCTTCCACCTCCTGCTGCCTCCTCGTCCCCATCCGAGCGCCACGAAGGGGCCCAGCACCTCCCTGCACTCCTCCCCTCTCTCCCCCTCGTCTCTCTCACCCTCTCCCGCGATGGACGAGCGCCAACCTCGCCACCGTTCGCCGTAGTCGTCACCAGAGCCACCCCCTCGCCTCCCTGACGTGCCCGTGAGATCCGCCTCCATCGTCTATGCCTCCTCGACGACTCACGCGACGCCGGACGCCTCCAAGCACCGACCCCGACACCTTCTTCTTCCTCGGTCCGCCGAGATCACCGGCAACGCCTCGACGTCGTCTGACCTCCCTTGAGCCCGCTGAGACGCGTTCTGCAACCGCTGTGAGCTCCTCTATCGAACCCCCCTCTGCTCTGCTTTGTTTGCTCGCCGTAGACGCCGCCCCCCTTGCTCATCGTAGCACGCCGCCGCGCGAGCTCGACGCCGGCGTCACTCCGGTGACCATTTGGTCAGGCGCGGGTGCTTAACGCACTCACCGCACCTCGTAGCGCCTCACTAGTGCATCCGTTTCCCCGCTAGCTCGCTGCAGCAGCAAAACCACCAACGGCCGAGCTCCGGCCGCCGCCCGGCTCGACGCCGTCGTCGTTCCCGGCCACCCCAGCACCAACCAACGCCACCGTTGGATGCGCCACACCGCCAGCTACCCGTAGCACCCACCCGCGCATCGAACCGTGGCCGGAGCAGCATTTCCGACGCTCTCCGCCATCTCGGCCTCGCCGGCGACTCAACGCCGGCGGGATTGACCGTGCTGACCAGGGGTTTGACCCCGCCTGAGACACTGATATGTGGGGCCGGCTCCTAACTAAATTAGATTAGTTTTAATTAGAGCTAAACACTCTGTTAGAGGTTAATGACCTCGTTAACTAACTCTCTCTCATTGACATGTGGGCCCAGGGCCTAACTAACCTAGTTTAGTACTAACTAAACACTAACTAACTCTGTTAGTTAGCTGTGACACTGACAGAGAGGGCCCACCAGTCAGGTTTGACCTGGGCTGGCGCCTTTGACCCGCTGGTGTCACAGTGACGCAGTGCTGACGCATTAATTCAATTACTGGATTTATTCTTTAATAAGAAATTCCAGAAAATAGTCAAAACTTCTAAAAATCATATAAAATCAACCATAGCTCCAAATGCAAAGATTTATATATGAAAAATGATCAGAAAAATTCAATCTATCCATCTGTAATGGTTTCATGCATGACAAAACAAATTAACCTTGCTGTTTAAGCAGAATAAGGTAATGCACTAATAAGGCCATGTTTAATGAGCTAATATTTGAATCTTTGATTCAAATGAGTTCATCCCCTTCTGTTTTAGCTTGCATTAGGCCAAGACACTTTCATCTTGCCATGTCATAGCATGCATCATATTGTTGCATATTGCCATGTGTTGATTATGTTCGGTGTGATTTTCGTGGTAGGTTCTGCCTCTGAGGATAACCCCGAGTATCCGTCTGAAGGGAAGTACCCTACTACCACTACAACAGGCAAGCAACCCATTGACCATTCCGATACAAACCCATGTTCTCGCTTCTGCTCTTGTTTACTGCATTAAGACAACGCGATTCAAACTGCTGTGTGCTACGGTAGTTGAACCCTTATCCTCTGCATGACCTGTCATTGCCACAGTAACTAGATGAAACCCACTAGCATGTGTAGGAGTTGATTGAGCCATGTATGTGATTCCTACCTTGCTATGCCTGCTATGCTTAGAGTTGTGTCAGGTCTGGTTCATCTGGGTGATGGGCTTGAGTGAAATGTTTATGTCGGTAATGTGAGGGATGTGTTGAACATGTTTTGGTAAAGGTATCGATGAGAGGCCATGTAGGAGTACATGGTGGGTTGTTTCATTGAGACCGTCCATAAGAACTGAGATCTGTATGTGTGATTTAAGATGCAGTTACTACCGTACATTGGGCCCGAAACCAATGGACCCTCTCGGCTTCTTAAATACCCTAGTACTCTATCCAGGAGTTGCAAATAGTTTCTGGTGTTTGTAGGTTATGTGTTGGCGGCCGTGCGTAGCGCTGACCCTAGGGGTGGGCTATGTTGCGGTAGATACACCGTGGCACGGTGTACCGAGTCACCCGTTTGGTGTCTCGGGAACCCTGTTCACATCGTTCGGAGCCGTATGTGGAAACCTCGGCCGGACTCCCTGCGGATGGAACCTGGATAGGCGATAAACCTGGACTAGAGACTTAAGTGTTTAGGTAGGCCGTGGCCGACACCCTCGCCGGGCTTCCGCTTGAAGGTTGCCGAGTACATGTCGTGTAAACGGCGGTAAGTGGTGAAAGTGTGTATGAAGAAGTATACCCCTGCAGGGTTAACATCATCTATTCAAATAGCCGCGTCCACGGTAAAGGACTACTTGGTTGCCTATACAGTTCATAGACAAGTTAATGGATACTACTAAAAGACTCAAGATAAGTGTGTGTACCGAGGATGGCCCTCTCGTAGGATGACGAGGGAGGATCCCCGGTGGAGTATTGTGTTGGTGAGTAGTGGACTCGTGTGCGAAAACTATTTTACTAGTGGAGTTCCATAGGATAGCTTAGCCAAGAGTCAAAGCTGGCTTGCTGCAATAACCCCACCACCTTCTTGAGAATGAGCATGTATATTAGGTTCTGATGTAAGACTTGCTGAGTACCTTGTACTCATGTTTGCTTATTTATTGTTTTTAGACGACAACACCGCCCCCTCCGATGGGTTTTATGTAGACCTTGATGTCGACGAGTGACTAGCCACCCAGGTGGTGATCCTGGCCATGGAGGGCCCTATGTAGATAGACAGGCTTCGAGAAGCCTTCTTTCTTTCTAGTGTCTGTACTCAGACTAGTTGCTTCCGCTTGTGCTTGTATGATTGTATGAACTGAGTGTCGGGTCATGTGACCCCTATCTGTATGAACATGTTATGTATGGCTCTCTGGAGCCTTTAAATAAAGTACTTGAGTTGTAGAGTTTTGTTGTGATGCCATGTTGTATGTACTCATATCGGGCATATTGGGTGTATGATTGAAATGCTTGGTATGAGTGGGATCCGACAATCTAGTTGTTTATCCTTGGCAGCCTTTCTTATGGGGAAATGTAGTTTAGTGTTCCTCGAGCCATAGTAGTCCGCTACAGCCCGCTTCACCGGAGTCCTGCTAGCCCAGCACTACTATTCAGGACACTTGACTGGCCGGCATGTGTTTCACTTTGTTCCTATGTCTGTCCCTTCGGGGAAATGTCACGCGGTGATGTCCGAAGTCCTGCCTAGCCTGCTATAGTCCGGGTTCCCCGGAGTCCTGTTAGTCCAGTGCTACAGCCCGGAATCACTCGCTGATGACCGACATGCTCGATGTGATTCATGTATGCCTGTCTCCATAGGTCTGTGCCGCTTTGGGTTCATGACTAGCCATGTCGGCCCGGGTTCTCTGTCATATGGATGCTAGCGACACTATCATATACGTGAGCCAAAAGGCGCAAACGGTCCCGGGCCATGGTAAGGCGACACCCGTGGGATACCGTGCGTGAGGCCGCAAAGTGATATGAGGTGTTACCGGCTAGATCGATGTGGCTTGGAATCGGGGTCCTGAGACAGAGCGTCCGCTTCCCTTGACTGATCAACTAGCCGAATGGGCCAAACTTAATAGGTTGTCCGGACTTGCCATGAGGTCCGTCATAGATCATTTGTGGCCGGAGAAGCCGAAGCCGAACAGCTATTTCAGCTTAGTGCAGCAGTTCCTTGGTGCGGTGCCACACATCAATGCGATGAAGAGGTCGGCGTGCATAGAAGGCTCGCGGATGGCCTTTGCCCATGTCAAGGCATACTGGGCAGAGATGGATGCTACCACTGTTGCGGCGCAAGATTCGGCCATAGGCCGTGTAGCTGCCGAGCACTATTTTGAAGAGGTTCTTGAGGGTGCTCGTTTGATAGAGTCCCAGTGCTCGAAGAATATTATGTTTGAATGACATGTATTCCCATTGTAAGCACAATGTTTTCATGAAATGTAGTAAGGATGTATTTATACTTTTGCTGGAAAGTAATATGATGCCTCCCGTGGGCCGTTTATGTATATATGTATATAACCTGAAAGATTGCAGTCGTCGGCTTCAACCCGCACGCATATAATGCGGAGGTGTTCGCAGAAAACGCGTGTTCACACTTAACCCAACGTCTTGGTCCTATTAAGGAGGTGATAGCGCAGTGAACGAGGCAACCGGGCTATGATGCTTTAACACTTTCACTTAGCCATAGGAGTTTGACGGTGGGGCTACTATATAGCCCCTGGTGGCTCCGCACTCTCCCAAACTCGGGGTGCGTATATGCCTGGCCGGGAAATGGCCCTTCGTTAAAGCGGAGGAATTCTAACATTCCGATAGGTCATTGAGTGGTTGACCAGTCTCGCGCTATATCATGACAGTCAGTTTTCGGCTTTCTCTACTGAGGTGCTCGTTCGGGCAAACCAGGGCACAAGCAGTAGTTCTCCTGGTGCTGCCTTAGCCGATAGAACGGAACGTAAGGCACCGAAACACAGGAGCCGGGCAAACCCAACATTTGACCAAAGACATGATTCGGAGCTAATGCATATAAGGCCAAACTCGCGACGCTGAAAACTCCCTAAGGTATTCGATCTTGTGGTATAAACCGGGCCTAAATAGTGCCTTTTGTAAGAAGCCCCTTGTGTCCAGGTACGGGCGTTTACTCTGACGTGGCCACATGCCAAGACGTCAGCATCCTTCTCAATTGTATTTGAGAATCCGAGGGATGTGTATCAACAAGAGACAGTAAAAAAGGTTTATGCAGGGTCTTAATCTAAAAAGAATCCTTGGAGCGGGTCCCTACTGCACGTCTGCGCCTGTGTCTCCGTTGTGCCGTATCCTGGACGGGTGTAGCATGATGGTCATCTGTAAAAGAGAGGAACTTAGGTGAAAAGTTGTCGTGTAGAAAGGTAGTTTTTAAAGAAACCATGTATAATTAAAGATGAGTAAAAATTGCCACTTGTCTGCACGCGTTGAGCCCCTTGTATTTGTAATAGGGGTGTGGCCATCAATCCGGTATGAATTACATATAGCTGCGCCGGACTTGTCTAGCCGTGTCCGTGGTCTTGACGACCTATCAAATGCTTTAGTTGGTGAGGCCGTTTTTAGTGTGCGGCTACCAAGGCAGTCGCACTCTCTTCGGCGTGCAAATATCGCTCAATATTTCCATTCACTGTAATGATGCCATGTGGACCGCGCATCTTGAGTGTGAGGGAAGCGTAATGCGGTATTGCATTAAAGCGAGCGAAAGCTTCGCGTCCAAGTAGTGCTTGATAGCCACCTTGGAATGGAGCAATGTGGAAGGTTAAATGTTCACTACGGAAGTTATCGGGGAAGCCGAATATAACCTTAGTAGCAGGGAGCCCGTGCAGTGAGCCCCTGGGCCTGGCGTTACTCCTTTAAAGGTAGTGTTGCTATGGCAAATTTTCGTTGGATCTATCCCCATTTCGCGGATTGTATCCTGGTATATCAAGTTTAAACTGCTGCCACCGTCCATCAGGACTCGTGTAAAGTGGTATCCGTCAATTATTGGGTCTAATACCAGGGCAGCCCATCCTGCACGCCGGATACTTGCGGAGTAATCACAATGATCGAAAGTGATCGGTTGAGACAACCAGTGGCAGGACTTCGCAGTGATAGGCCTTTGGGCATATTTTTCTAGGAGTGCCGCTTTGTTTCTTCCCTTGATCACGTGTAACACGTTGACTATTTTGACTTCTGGTGGGAACTTCTTTTGTTCCCCAATGTCTTGCTTGGGAGGCTCATCGTCGTCTTCGCTTGGTGTATCCTCCCCCTTGTGTATGGCGTTGAGCTTGCCGGACTGCTTGAAGACCCAACATTCTCTGTGGGTATGATTAGCGGGTTTACCATGGGTGCTATGGATCTGAAATACTTGGTCCAGAATTTTGTTTAGGCTGGACAGTTCATCTCTGGCACCTTTAGAGGGCGGCTTTTGCTGACTTGGCCGAGAGCTTTTGAATACGGCGTTTACTGCCATGCTCTTCCTACTGTCTTCTTTCTTCCGGCGTTTGTTATTGTTGTTGCACCGTGATTTCCCATTTCCATCTCTAACTTCGGATGTACTGGGATCGCTGATGCTGCATCTGGCTAGCCAGCTATCCTCGCCCGCATAAAAGTGGGTCATGAGGCTTGTTAATGCTGCCATTGTTCTCGGCTTTTCTTGGCTGAGGTGTCTGGCAAGCCATTCGTCACGGACGCTATGCTTAAAAGCTGCCAAGGCTTCGGCGTTCGGACAGTCGACTATTTGGTTCTTTTTAGTAAGAAACCTGTTCCAAAGCTTTCGGGCTGACTCTCCGGGCTGTTGAGTTATATGACTCAAATCGTCCGTGTCCGGAGGTCGGACGTAAGTCCCGTGAAAATTTGCCCGAAAAGCATCTTCGAGCTCTTCCCAGCTTCCAATGGAACTTTCGGGGAGGCTCTTAAGCTAGTGACGAGCTGGCCCTTTGAGTTTGAGGGGTAAATACTTAATGGCGTGGAGGTCATCTCCTCGAGCCATATGGATATGGAGGATATAATCCTCAATCCAGACACCAGGGTATGTTGTTCCGTCGTATGCCTCTATATTTATGGGTTTGAATCCCTCTGGAAATTCATGATCCAGCACCTCATCGGTGAAACATAGGGGCTGTGCGGCACCCCTGTATCCGGGTGTACCGCGTTCTTTGGATATTTGTTGTGTTGTGTTGTATGCCGGAGTGCGCTTACGTGGTCCATAGATGGATCTGGTTGTGCCATCCTTTTGATGCGAGTCCTCGCGTGGATCGCGTATTGGCTTATGTGCGGCGTTGTTTGCCGCTTTACGTTGGCCGTGAGGTCACCTATCCGGCCAGATGGCAGTTTTGATTTTTGGTTGTGGGGGATCTAAGGCCTCCTCATCGAATTCAGGTAGCAACTTCCGCTTCGGGTAGCTCTTGGTAGGGCGATTACCACCGTACTTCGCTTCTGTGTTGAGTACTTTGTTCCATCTGATTTGGAGTGTGTCTTGCGCAGCTTTGAGCCTTTTCTTCTGTTTTTTAGACTCCTCGCGGTGGCAACGAGCCTTTGATGGGCATTCTGTTGCTCCGGGTGTCCGTCCGGTGTGACATCATCTGGACTATGATCTTTGACAGAGTCGGGTTGTTCGGCTTGATTCTCCATGTTGCCGTGGTCCGGCAATGGTTCCCCCTGCTCTAACGCTGAGTCTGTATGATCGTTGTTTCTGCCGAGGCAGGATTTGGGGTGGCGCTTACGCCGCCGTTTTGACTTTTTCTCGAGGGAACAACCCTTCGTTGCATCCTTCCGTTCCTCGTTGTCGTTTTCCTTTGGTGTGTCCACCATGTATACGTCATGTGGTGAAGTGGGCGTCCAGTGCCCTGGGGGCAGTGGTTCCTGTTCGTCTCCTGCATCGTCGTCCATGCCGTCGATGTATTCGGAGTCAGAGTCGAGCATGTCGGTTAAGTCATCGACAGTGGCTATTAAGTGGGTGGTGGGTGGGCCACGAATTTCTTCGTTGTCCATATCCCAGTCCTGCCGGACATAGTTCGGCCAGGATCCTCCTGACAAGGAGAGAGACCTTAATGAGTTCAGTATGTCGCCAAAGGGCGAGTGCTGAAAAATATCCATGGAGGTAAACTCCATGATCGGCGCCCAATCAGATTCGATAGGAACGGGCGCAAGCGGCTCGGAGTCCGTGGCCGGAGAAGGATCCGACAGTTTAACAACACGGCTCTCGTGCAAGGTAAGGTCGATGTTTGGCTCGATCGCCGCTGAGGGTAAGGCCTCTGTGGCGGGGTCCATCCACCCGTCCATGGGCGGCGCAACTGGCTCCGAATTGAGGGTCGGAGCGGCTGCCTGTGCAATCTCCTGAACACTATCCGATGGTAGAGCTAAATCGTACTCATCGTGACCGTGTGACGCACAAGGCAGAGGCTCGAGTCCGTCGAAGATCAAGTCTCCGCGGATATCGGCCGTGTAGTTTAAGCTTCCAAGCCTGACCTGGTGGCCAGGGGCATAACTTTCAATCTGCTCCAGATGGCCAAGCGAATTGGCCCGCAGTGCAAAGCCGCCGAACACGAGGATCTATCCGGGGAGAAAAGTCTCACCCTGGAATGCATCACTATCGATGATAGTAGGAGCCATCAAGCCTAACGACGACGACACAGAGGAACTCTCAATGAAAGCACCAATGTCGGTGTCAAAACCGATGGATCTCGGGTAGGGGGTCCCGAACTGTGCGTCTAAGGCGGATGGTAACAGGAGGCAGGGGACACAATGTTTTACCCAGGTTCGGGCCCTCTTGATGGAGGTAAAATCCTACGTCCTGCTTGATTAATATTGATGATATGGGTAGTACAAGAGTAGATCTACCACGAGATCAGAGAGGCTAAACCCTAGAAGCTTGCCTATGGTATGATTGTCTGTTGTCCTACGGACTAAAATCCTCCGGTTTATATAAACACCGGAGAGGTTAGGGTTACACAAGGTCGGTTACAAAAGAGGAGATACACATATCCGTATTGCCTAGCTTGCCTTCCACGCCAAGTAGAGTCCCATCCGGACACAAGACGAAGTCTTCAATCATGTATCTTCATAGTCTAACAGTCCGGCCAATGGAGATAGTCCGGCTGTCCGGAGACCCCCTAATCCAGAACTCCCACAAAGACCATGATTAAATTGTTGAAGTGGATCTTATATGCATTATTGTTGATCTAACAAAAGAGCCCATATCGCCTTGTCCTCTCCTGTTTATTGGATGCTTGCAGATTCCAGCTTAGTCCAATGCACGTGCACTATTATTATTATTCACATCGTTCGGTTGTGCAAGTGAAAGGAAATTATGACAATATATGATGAACTGATTGAGATGGGAGAAGCTGGTATGAATTCAACCTCTCTTGTTTTTGTAAATATGATTAGTTCATCGTTCCTGATTCAGCCTATTATGAATAAACATGTTTGCAATGACAACTAGAGATCATAGTTTCTTGTGCCATGCTTGATTAGCTAGGATTTTATAATGGTTTACCTTGTGTGCCAACATGCTATTAAAATGGTTGTGATGTGGTATGATAGGGTGGCATCCTCCTCTGAATGATTTAGGTGACTTGACTTGGCACATGTTCACACATGTAGTTGAAACAAAATCAACATAGCCTTCACGATATTTATGTTCATGGTGGATTATATCCTACTCATGCTTGCATTCGGTGTTGATTAATTTTAATGCATGTTCATGACTGCTGTCGCTCTCTAGTTGGTCGCTTCCCAGTCTTTTGCTAGCCTTCACCTGTACTAAGCAGGAATACTGCTTGTGCATCCAACTCCCATAAACCCCAAAGTTATTCCATATGAGTCCACCATACCTACCTATATACGGTATCTACCTGCTGTTCCAAGTAAATTTGTATGTGCCAAACTCTAAACCTTCAAATAAATATCCTATTTTGTATGATTGAATAGCTCATGTATCAACTAGGGCTGCCCGTACCTTCCATGTTAGGCGGGTTATTCTCAAGAGGAGTGGACTCCGCTCCTCACTCACGAGAAAGTGGCTGGTCACCAGGATGCCCAATCCCATGCTTTATGCAAATCAAATCAAAATAATTGCAAACAAAACTCCCCCTGGGACTCTTGTTTGTTGGAGGCACTCGTTGTTTCGAGCAAGCCATGGATTGATGCTTGTTGGTGGAGGGGGAGTATAAACTTTACCACTTTGTTTGGGAACCGCCTATAATGTGTGTAGCATGGAAGATATCGCCATCTCTTGGTTGTTATGTTGACAATGAAAGTATACCGCTCAAAATATTATTCACCTCTATTTCAAAACCGAGCTCTGGCACCTCTACAAATCCCCGCTTCCCTCTGCGAAGGGCCTATCTATTTACTTTTATGTTGAATCATCATCCTCTTATTAAAAAGCACCAGTTGGAGAGCACCGCTGCCATTTGCATTCATTACTGTTAGTTTACATTGAGTATGACTTGACTGGATCTCTTTTACCATGAATTACAATGTCTAGTCAGTCCTTGATCTTTAAAGGTGCTCTGCATTTATGTTTTGCAGTCTCAGAAAGGTCTAGCGAGATACCATCTTGTTATATCATATTACGATTGTTTTGAGAAAGTGTTGTCATACGAGATTTATTATTATTGCTCGCTAGTTGATTATGCCATTTATATGAGTAAACATGAGACCTATGCGTTATTGTGAATATGGTTAGTTCATAATCTTTGCTGAAAACTTGAATGCCGGCTTTACATATTTACAACAACAAGAGAAAACAGAGTTTGTAAAAGTTTTTCTTTATCACTTTTAGTTTATCAACTGAATTGCTTGAGGACAAGCAAAGGTTTAAGCTTGGGGGAGTTGATACGTCTCTGTCGTATCTACTTTTCCAAACACTTTTGCCCTTGTTTTGGACTCTAACTTGCATGATTTGAATGGAACTAACCCGGACTGACACTGTTTTCAGCAGAATTGCCATGGTGTTATTTATGTGCAGAAACAAAAGTTCTCGGAATGACCTGAAATTTCACGGAACGTCTATTTGTAAATAATAAAAAATCCTTGCAAAAGATGAAGACCAGGGGCCCCACACCCTAGCCACGAGGGTGGGGGGCGCGCCTGCCCCCTACCTCGTGGGCCCCCTGGAGCTCCTCTGACCTCAATTCCAACTCTATATATTTGGTTTCGGAGAGAAAAAAAATCAAGGAGAAGGATTCATCGCGTTTTACGACACGGAGCCGCCGCCAAGCCCTAAAACCTCTCGGGAGGGCTGATCTGGAGTCCGTTCGGGGCTCCGGAGAGGGGAATCCGTCTCCATCGTCATCATCAACCATCCTCCATCACCAATTTCATGATGCTCACCGCCGTACATGAGTAATTCCATCGTAGGCTTGCTGGACGGTGATGGGTTGGATGAGATTTATCATGTAATCGAGTTAGTTTCGTTAGGGTTTGATCCCTAGTATCCACTATGTTCTGAGATTGATGTTGCTATGACTTTGATATTCTTAATGCTTGTCACTAGGGCCCGAGTGCCATGATTTCAGATCTGAACCTATTATGTTTTCATCAATATATGAGAGTTCTTGATCCTATCTTGCAAGTCTATAGTCACCTATTATGTGTTATGATCCGTTAACCCCGAAGTGACAATAATCGGGATACTTACTGGTGATGACCGTAGTTTGAGGAGTTCATGTATTCACTATGTGTTAATGCTTTGGTCCGGTACTCTATTAAAAGGAGGCCTTAATATCCCTTAGTTTCCGCTAGGACCCCGCTGCCACGGGAAGGTAGGACAAAAGATGTCATGCAAGTTCTTTTCCATAAGCACTTATGACTATATTCGGAATACATGCCTACATTACATTGATGAATTGGAGCTAGTTCTGTGTCACCCTAGGTTATGACTGTTACATGATGAACCGCATCCGGCATAATTCTTTATCACCGATCCATTGCCTACGAGCTTTCCATATATTGTTCTTTACTTATTTACTTTTCCGTTGCTATTGCTATCATCATTACAAAATACCAAAAACATTACTTTTGCTATCATTAACTTTTGCTACCGTTACCACTACTATCATATTACTTTGCTACTAAATACTTTGCTGCAGATATTAAGTTTCCAGGTGTGGTCGAATTGAAAACTCAGCTGCTAATACTTGAGAATATTCTTTGGCTCCCCTTGTGTCGAATCAATAAATTTGGGTTGAATACTCTACCCTCGAAAACTGTTAGGATCCCCTATACTTGTGGGTTATCACCCGTATATCCTTTACATTCTGGTCTGTGGCTCTGGCAAGGCCATTTTGAGCAGCTCGGATGTACGCGTCTCCTGAGTTGAAGGCATCAAACGCCTCTTCGGAGAAACCAGGGTCGTGGAGTACAGCCCGACCGCGCCTGTGATTCATGGCACTCTCCACTTCGGAATTCGTACCAGACAGCCTATCCGCATCCTTTGAAGGAGGAACATCCGGTGTTGTCCCCATGTTAGCATCTGCCTCTAAGTCCGGCTGGTGGAGGCGTGGTCGGCAGGCTCTCTAGACACGGTCCGGCGAGCGTTTTTTTCTGCCAGGAACCATGGACGTTATTATATTTTAAAGACGACAACCACGGATCAGGTTTTTTTTCATACCTCTGTGACGGCGTCTCAGTCCTGACCGCCTTCCTTTTAAGCCTACCCGGCTTCGGTGCCCCTTGTTGATGAGTCACCGCGGGTTAGGCATGGCGTCCCGAGGGCCTTCTCTGTAAGACACCATATGTGTGCGGTGGGTGAAGTGCAAAAAAGGGGATCCTGCTCGGAAGTTGGGACTTCGGTTTTACTTACATGCGATGCAGGGAGCAGGCCAGGATAATCGTCTATGATGGCCACCAAGGCACCGTCGCAGGTTAACTGATAGAATGTCCTGTCGATGAGCTCCACAAATATGCCCGGATCTTCTTCGAGTCCGGGGTCGAGGGCCTGGTTAGGGTCCTCTGCTGTGGACCTCCCTCACAGCTTTTCGCAGTTCCTGCTATGAAATAGCAAGGTAAATATTTATGATGAAGAATGCCAGAAGGTCTGGAGTAAAAGGTAGCAGCTCACCTAGTTTGGGGGGTTGTACATGGAGAATCCATCCCGTGGCTTAATGCGTATGAACTCCTCTTCCTCTCCTTTGTATAAATCAGACGGTATTTTCGCTAGAGCAGCGGCGGAGTCCGGACCTTTACGGCCGTAGCGGGTGGCATCGTCTTCTCCATTGAAGTGCCACATGGGTCTCCCCCGATACTGAAGTGGCTGCACCTCCCGCATTATACATATTGACATAACCTCGATTATTGTCAGTCCTGACTTGGCCAGCATTTTTATCCTGCCCATCAGGTAAAGGCCAGTCTTCGGATGTCTTCTTCGGAGTACCGGACAGATATCCAGTCCCGGTGATGCGCCATATTTCGGCTTCGCCCACTTGATATATTGACCCCTCCTGTGTACGGGGTACGAGGCAGAATAGCCTCTTCCATAGCTCAAAATGAGCTTTGCAGCGCAGAAACAACTCGCAAAAGGCGATGTAGCCAGCGATGTGTAATATGGAGGCGGGAGTAAAGTTATGCAGCTGGAGGCCATAGAACTCCAGGAGCCCGCGGAGGAACGGATGGATTGGAAATTCGAGTCCCCTCAATAAGTAAGGGACAAGGCATACCCGCTCCAACTGGATGGGTTGGGAAAGCTCTCCGCTTGCTCCCCGCCATTATAAGTGGCTAGTCCGGCTCGGACGGGGACCATATATGCAGGAGGG
Organism: Triticum aestivum; assembly: GCF_018294505.1. Classification (NCBI taxonomy): domain Eukaryota; kingdom Viridiplantae; phylum Streptophyta; class Magnoliopsida; order Poales; family Poaceae; genus Triticum; species Triticum aestivum. The sequence goes on along the minus strand of NC_057812.1, from coordinate 719,414,449 downwards.
AGAAACCCTGGGTCTGCAACTCTACTAATTGGCTTTGGGGGATGGAACACTTCTCCCAATTGCCCGGGTTAGTGCTACGGGAGTGAGAGGAGGAGCTGCGATGGCCGACCATGATGGGATGGACTTTTCCGGGCGCGCTCCGATGGATACTCGCTATGGGAGGATGGTGTGATCTGGATTTGAAGATCCCCGACTCTTTAAATAGACGATTTACCTACATGGTTAGGGTGGCAAATGTAAAAACGCCTCGACTTCTCACATTCGCTCGACACGTGGAAGATAGCCATTATTAAAGCACAGACGCCAAGGAGTGCAACATTCATGGGAAGCCGGACACTGCTCGTTACGACAGGTACTCGGGATTTGGAGAAGAACCCGCCTTGCAATGCCGAAGACAATCTGCGCACCAGACTCATCGTCATTGAAACTTGGTTCAGGGGCTATTGAGGGAGTCCTGGATTAGGGGGTCCTCGGACAGCCGGACTATATACTTTGGCCAGACTGTTGGACTATGAAGATACAAGATTGAACACTTCGTCCCGTGTCCGGGTGGGACTCTCCTTTACGTGGAAGGCAAGCTTGGCAATTCAGATATGTAGATCTCCTCCCTTGTAACCGACTCTGTGTAACCCTAGACCCCTCCGGTGTCTATATAAACTGGAGGGTTTAGTTCATAGGACAACAACAATCATAATCATAGGCTAGCTTCTAGGGTTTAGCCTCTACAATCTCGTGGTAGATCAACTCTTGTAATACTCATATCATCAAGATCAATCAAGCAGGAAGTAGGGTATTACCTCCATCGAGAGGGCCCAAACCTGGGTAAACATTGTGTCCCCCTGCCTCCCGTTACCATCAGCCTTATACGCACAGTTCAGGATCCTCTACCCAAGATCCGCTGGTTTTGACACCGACAGTGCCCGATAGTGGGTTCGATCTTACGGTGCTTGATCCCAGTGACAGAAAGGGAACCGACACGTATGTCGTCGCTACTAAGGATAAAAAGACGAGATCTATATCTACCACCATATAGATAAACGGGTCTTGTCTACATCATGTCATCGTTCTTATTGCATTGCTCCATTTTTCCATGAACTTAATACACTAGATGCCAGCTGGATAGCGGTCAATGTGTGGAATAATATTAGTAGATGCAGGCAGGAGTCGGTCTACTAATCTTGGACGTGATGCTTGTGTAATGATCATTGTCTGGATATCGTCATAATTATTTGAAGTTATATCAATTACCCAACAACAATTTGTTTACCCATTGTTTGCTATTTTTTTCGAGAGAAGCCACTAGTGAAACCTATGGCCCCCGGGTCTTCTTTCTCATATATTTGCCTTGCGATCTACTTTTACTTTGCATTTTTATTCGGATCAACTAAACCAAAAAATACAAAAATACCTTGCTGCGTTATTTATTTATTTATTTTATCTGGCGTTCGATCTATCAATCTACTACAATTTACCACACGCCCGCTTGCCTATCTTGAGGCTCGTACCCTGGAAGGGATTGACAATCCCTTTAACACGTCGGGTTGCGAGGTGTTGTTGTTTGTGTGCAGGTGTTGTTTATGTTGTGTTTCTTGGTTCTCCTACTGGTTCGATACCTTGGTTTCATAACTGAGGGAAATACCTACCGTCGCTGTGCTACATCAGCACTCCCTCTCCAGGGAATTACCAACGTAGTTGCAGCTACCATCACGCACCAGGTAGGGGGATCGCTTGCGTGAACCTGAAGGCGTGTGCAACGCGCTCTATCCGTGGTTGTCCGCTCAAAGCTTCTGGCATTCGCGGCATCCTTGAAGATGTGGAAACTAAGCGGGGTCATCCCCGTACCACATTGCTCGCCTTAGCGCCTCGCCGCAGCCACGGTTGCGACAAATATTGCCGCTGGAGATAATATGCTCGCCTCGGCGGCCCATATGTCGTACCTGCCATTCAGACACCGTCCGGAGAAAGGGGAAAATACGTGCTGGCGCGAGCTCCCTCATCCCCGTCCCTTCCCTTCATTAGCAGTTGAGCCGCTTTAGCCCTGGCATTGTCAATGTCCATTACCGCGCGACGCTCGGTCTAGTATTTCCCTCGTTTCGGGAAATCATGAGTAAAGCGCTGGTATGAATCCATTGGTTGATGCCTCGGCAAGCGCGCCTCGGCGAGGCTGCCTGCATTGGCATGATCCCTGC
>NC_057812.1:719391744-719411956 GCF_018294505.1 Triticum aestivum | reverse complement strand
AGAGGAGCCTGACGCTGTACCCCGAGGCCTGCCAGCCGCACGAGACACATGTCAGTCCCTATCGGGAACGAAGAAACTGCTTGATTGGCTTCCGCTCCTCCAGGCGTCGCGAGCGCACCAAGCGCACGCGGCCCGACAGAGGAGAAAGAAGCCTAAAACAAAAGCTAAGTCTACATTATCGCTTCTTGTTGATGCAACTTTGGATTTTCGCGGTTGTTTATCCCTTGACTTTAGTGAGTGTTCAAATCGTGAAAACCCTCATGCGATGGAACCTTGATTAGTTTGTTTGATCGCTCCATCGATATCGTACTATCCCGAGCCACGCTCGCAGGATGAGAGGCTCCGTCAAGAGCTACCTAGGAAAAACCTGTCGGGACACATCCACGCTAAAATGACTGTTAAGGCCAGACCCTTACGATAATCGCAGCAATATGATACCGGCAGACATCCAGAGCAGATATAGGGTTGGATCATACGAACACAAACATATAAAGATCAAAGCGATAAACACGTGTTTAAAGATTTAATAGAAGATATCAGTTCCACGCAAACACTAGAAATAGAATGACTAAATCCAAAATATATGTCATGTTCCATTGCAGGGCAACGCGGAAGCGACAACGGCCCAATGCTTGGTGTGATGGCCAGGTGGAGCAGTTCAAACATGGAGAACCCTGTCGGCCTTGGGAGTGGCGTTCTCCTTGGCAGCTGCGATGTCGGCACCTGCTGGCGGCTTCTTGAATCCGTCGTCGAGGTCAAGGTCCGGATGGCGGCAGGCGATATTGCTCAAGACCATGAAGAGGGCATCGCGGGAAAGCCTCCGGGACTCGGTCGTGAAGCACTCGTCCCTTCCCTTCTCATGCACCTTTAGCTTCTTGATTAGCTCGTTGAAGAAGACTCTGAGCTTGACGCTTGGGACCTCCTGCTTGCTGGCTGAGAAGACTGGGCCGTCCATGCTCATCACCGCAGCTTGGGCGCCGAGGCGCTCGGCGATGTCTATCAGGCTCTTGATCCAGAGGTCGACCTGCTCAGATTGATTCTTCAGCTTGTCATCTGCATCCTGCCGGACACGCTTGGCGGTGTCCAGATCCTTGGTCAACAGCTGTTGGCGGGACTCACTGGACTTTGTCGCGCTTTCCAAGGTGCCGATCCTGGCCTTTAGGTCCCTAATGGTGCCATTGGCAGTGTCAAGGCTCTGGGTCATAGAGGAGATATGTGATTGGGCATCAGTCAAGAGGACCCCCGCCTTCCGTGCTTCTTCCTTGAGTGTCTCCGCCTCCTTGATGCTCCCGGTAAGGTCCTCATTCAGCTTAACCACCCGCCGGTCGAGATCAATTTTGGCGGCAGATGCGGGAGCCAGATCTTCAGTGAGCTTCTTCAGCTAAGCAGCAGAATCAGTGGCGAGGGTATCTAGTACAGCTTTATGCTTGTCCTCCAATTCCTTGGTGCGTTGCTGCACAAGAGCCTTCAGATCTTCATCCTTGGTGTGGAGAGTGGCTTTGAGTTTCTCCTCCCGGAGGGAGATCTCTTGCTCTCTGCGGTCCAGAGATGCCTTGTGGTCCACCAGATGTGGCTCGCGGGCCATGACATCCTCCCTCGTCCTCAGGAGCGTCTCTTGCTGCCTTAGGAGCACCTTGAATTTCTTGCCATGCCATTTGCGCAGCTCCAAGCACTTGTCCTTCAGCTTCTGGTCCACCCTGCCGACGGACTCACGCCGCTCCTTGAGCTCTTGCCAGTTTTGATTGTGCCGGGCCTGCATCTCCTTCACGCCCGCCACCATAGACTCCATGAAAGTCAAATCCATTGTGATGGCGGCTGAGTCATTGGCCTCTCCAGCTCCCAGGTACAATGGTCCTAGGAGGCGTTGAAGCTCTTCATCGAGCTCCGCGTCTGTCGTCGAAGACGGGCTGAGGCTCCAGTTTCAGCCGATGACAACACCATGGCCAGCGTGTCTGAGGAGGGCGGAGGAGCCTCGGTGATGATCCCAGAGGATGGGAGTGGATCTATGGTATGAAGGGGGATCTTCACCTCAACCACTACTTCCTCTTCCCGGGCATCCTCCGAAGAGTGCTCCACCACCGCCAGGGAGCCCTGTGCATTCCTGACGGCAAGATCCTGTCCGTCAGCGGCGGCAATCTCTGCGGCCTCGTCTACGGCAGCCCTTCCTATGTCGGCCACCACCTCCAGCAGCTCTGGTTCCTCGCCTTGGGGGGCTGCACGTGAAAAGGCCGACGAACGATGGAGGAATGGAAGTCTTTAGCAAATGGGAAAACCAGGAGAAACAATCGGAGCAAGAGAGGAAAAGGAAATAAGAGAAGTACCTAGAGAAGTCTGTCGGGCGGGACCTTAGTTCCCCCGGCAACGTCTATTGCCGGGCCATGAACTTCACCCTCTGCCATGGTAGTCACAACAACCTTCTATGCGTCCTCATCCACGGGAGGTTCCGTGGGGGTCTCTTCGGCTCGAGCGGCGGAGGAAGTGTGCCCCTTTGGGAGGGGCTTGATAATCCCCAAGTGTAGGGTATCATCGTAGAAATTCCCAATGGTGGAAGTGATAAGTATGGAGTGTCAAACCCACAAGGAGCTAAAGGTAAGATCAATATTCTCTCAAGTCCTATCTGCCATTGACACAACTCTACATACAACGGACGTTTGCTTCCAACTAGCAACGAGAAATAAAACTATGTTGTGGGTATGAAGTGGATAACTTTGCATGATATCGGAGAGCTAAAATATGAAAGTAGGTGCTGTTATCATGAAGTTAGAATATATTACTAAATATTATAAATAGCAAGTGTGGAATAATGGTGGATCAGTGTGCGGAATTGTCCTAGGAAATTGTTAATAAGACCGATAGTCGTCATTGCAATTTCTTATAAGGGAGAGGCATAAGCTAACATACTTTCTCTTCTTGGATCATATGCACTTATGATTGGAACTCTAGAAAGCATCCACAACTACTAAAGATCATTAAGGTAAAACCCAACCATAGTATTAAAGCATCAAGTCCCCTTTATCCCATACGCAACAATCCCCTTACTCGGGTTTATGCTTCTGTCACTCATGCAACCCACTATAAGTGAATGATGAAGGTATTGCAACACCCTACAGCGGGAACCCCTCACGCTTGCGCGACACAGAGGGCACAATAGGACAACACCAAAATAAAACATACAACTCATACCAATCTAGATCATCAATCAACCCAAAGACACAAGATATCTACTCAAAACATCATAGGATGGCAACACATCATTGGATCATAATATGTGGCATAAAGCACCATGTTCAAGTAGCGATTATTGCGGGGTGCGGGAGAGTGGACCGCGTAAAAGAGATGAGGATGGTGATGATGATGGTGATGTTGATGAAGACGATCACCGCGGCGATGATTCCCCTCTCGATGGCACTCCGGTGCCACCAAGAGAGAGGAGGAGAGGTTCTCCCCCTTGTGCTTCCTCCTCCATGGCCTCCCCCTAGATTGGGAGAGCTTCCCCCTCTGGTCCTTGGCCTTCATGGTGATGATGGCCCCTCCGGGATCGTCCTCCATGCCCTCCGGTGATGATGGCCCCCTCCGGAATGGTGCCGGAGAGGGCCTAGATTGCTTTTCGGTGTCTACGGAGGCTTCTGGCGGCGGAACTCCCGATCTAGGTTAATTTTCGGAGGTTTCTGTATTTATAGGAGAAGTTGGCGTTGATTTCACGTCAGGGGGCCCTCGGGGAGTCCACGAGGTAGGGGGCGCGCCCCAGGGGGTGGGTGCGCCCCCACCCTCGTGGGGCCCCCGTGACTCCCCTCCGGTGGATTTTTGTTCCAGTATTTTTCATATTTTCCAGAAAAAATCTCCGCTGATTTTCATCGCATTCCGAGAACTTTTATTTCTGCACAAAAACAACACCACGGTAGTTCTGCTGAAAACAGCGTCAGTCCGGGTTAGTTCTAATCAAATCATACCAAAATCATATAAAAATATTGTAAACATGGCATGAATACTTCATAAATTATAGATACGTTGGAGACGTATCAGCATCCCCAAGCTTAGCTCGTCCTCGAGTAGGTAAATGATAAAAGAAATAATTTATGAAGTGTGAATGCTAGCAAGTGCACGAGTTTGATCAATGATAGTTCCACTCACTTTTCTAGCATCATTATATATCATATTAGTAGCTCATCTTCATAAAACTTTTCATGATCAAGTAACAAGCTATTCACATGTTAAAGTATAGATCATAAACTTTCTTGAAACTAACAAACTATATTCTCAGTCATCAAACAATTGCAATTCATCTTATTTTCAGGAAGGGTCTATGTCAGAGCTTTGATTTATCAAACTCCACATACTCAACTATCATTTAATCTTTCACAATTGCTAACACTCACGTGATATTTATGGGTTCAAAGTTTTAATCGGACACAGAGAAAGATAGGGGCTTATAGATTCGCCTCCCAACTTTTACCTCAAGGGTAATGTCAACAATAATAGTTCATGATAACTTACATCCAATTGGATATATATATCAGGATCTTTCCAACACAATGTGCTTGCTAAAGGATAAAATGTAAAAAGGAAAGGTGAAGATCACCACGACTCTTGCATAAGGTAGAAGATAAAAGTAAAAGATAGGCCCTTCGCAGAGGGAAGCAGAGGTTGTCATGCGCTTTTATGGTTGGATGCACAAAATCTTAATGCAAAAGAACATCACTTTATATTGCCACTTGTGATATGGACCTTTATTATGCAGTCCGTCACTTTTATTTATTCCACATCACAAGATCGTATAAAGCTTATTTTCTCCACATTAATAGACCATACATATTTAGAGGGCAATTTTTATTGCATGCACCGATGACAACTTACTTGAAGGATCTTACTCAATCCATAGGTAGGTATGGTGGAATCTCATGGCAAAACTGGTTTAAGGAATGTTTGGAAGCACAAGTAGTATCTCTACTTGGTGCAAAGAATTTGGCTAGCATGAGGGGAAAAAAGCAAGCTCAACATGTTGGATGAACCAAGACAATATACTTTATTTCAGATATAAGAAAACATAACCCATTACATTGTCGTCCTTGTCCGACATGATCCTTTTAGCATGTCATATTTTAATGAGTGCTCATAATTACAAAAGATGTCCAAGGTAGTATATTTATATGTGAAATCTCTCTTCCTTCTATATTCTTTCATGAATTGTTCAAGTGACCAATTCTACGTTTGCTAACTTTCAATAAATTTACTACCTATACTTATTCTATGTGAAGTCATTACTCCCCATGGTATAAGCATATGAAATATATATAAATTCAGATTTATGATATTCAATTATTCAACCATTTACTCATAGGATATACGTGAAGCACGTGAGTAAATGACAAACTACTCCAAAAGATAATAGTGAAGGACACTGAGTAGTCAAATAATTAACTAGCCATGGGAGGATTATTTTTCATTTAATAATTCAGATCCAATGATTTTATTCAAACAGCAAGTAAGCTTGAAAATACGCTCCAAGCAAAACACATATCATGTGACGAATAAAAATATAGCTCTGAGTAAGGTATACCGATAGTTTTGAAGACGAAAGAGGGGATGCCTTCCGGGGCATCCCCAAGCTTAGGCGCTTGAGTCTTCCTTGAATATTACCTTGGGGTGCCTCGGGCATCCCCAAGCTTAGGGTCTTTCCACTCCTTATTCTCCTCATATCGATATCTCACCCAAAGCTTGAAAACTTCAATCACACAAAACTTAACGGAACTTCGTGAGATAGGCTAGTATGATAAAGAGTAAACCATTCACTTTGGTACTGTCAAAGAATTGTTCTCACACAATGCCTACTGTACCATATCATTTCTACAATTTATATTGAGAAATATAAGCCATAGAAACTAGAAAACAAGCAAACTATGCAATGAAAACAGAATCTGTCAGAAACAGAACAGCCTGTAATGATCTGAACACTAACCATACTTATGATACTCCAAAAATTCTGAAATAAATTGGTGGACGTGAGGAATTTGTCTATTAATATTCTGAAAAAAGAATCAACTCAATCACGCTCTTCTGTAAAAAATGGCAGCTAATCTCGTGAGCGCAAAGTTTCTGTTTTTTACAGCAATATCACATTAACTTTCACCCAAGTCTTCCCAAAGGTCTTACTTGGCACTTTATTGAAACAAAAGCTATAATACATGATTAATACAATATCTTAATCATGATAACACACAAAAACAGTAAGCTTAAATATTGGGTTGTCTCCCAACAAGCGCTTTTCTTTAATGCCTTTTAGCTAGGCATGATGATTTCAATGATGCTCACATAAAAGATAAGAATTGAAACATAAAGAGAGCATCATGAAGAATATGACTAGCATATTTAAATCTAACCCACTTCCTATGCATAGGGATTTTTTGAGCACATAATTTATAGGAACAAGAATCAACTAGCATAGGAAGGCAAAACAAGTATAACTTCAAAACTTTAAGCACATAGAGAGGAAACTTGATATTATTGCAACTCCTACAAGCATATATTCCTCCCTCATAATAATTTTCAGTAGAATCATGAATGAATTCAACAACATAACCATCACATAAAGCATTCTATTCATGATCTACAAGCATAGAAATTTTTCTACTCTCCACATAAGCAAAATTCTTCTCATTCGGAATAGCGGGATCACTAATTCCTAAAGTTGACACTATTCCAAACCCGCTTTAGATGATAGTATTATTCATACTCCAAAAGATATAAGTGAAGTTTATGGAGCATTATAAAATTAATATAAACTAACCAATATCCAAGCTCAAAATGTATAAGTGAAGCACACGAAGCATTCTATAAAACCATACTCAAAAGATTTAAGTGAAGCTCAAAGAGAAATTCTATAAGATCATACTTAAGATATAAGTGAAGCACACGAAGTATTCTATAAATTGATGAAGGGACATTCTCATACTATCATGGTTCTTAAAGAAAAAGAAAAACACAAAGGACACAAATCATGTGAACAAAACAAAAACCGAGATATACCGATATTTGTTTAAGAAGAAAGATGGGATGCCAAACGGGGCATCCCCAAGCTTAGATGCTTGAGTATCCTCTGAAATATTTACTTGGGATGCCTTGGGCATCCACAAGCTTGAAATCTTGCCTCTCTTTATTCTTCTCATATTGATAGCTCCTCGATCTTTGAACACTTCATCCACACAAATCTTTAACAAAAACTTTGTGAGATCCGTTAGTATAATAAAGCAAATCACTACCTTTAGGTACTGTTTCAAACTCATTCCAATTTCATATTAGAACTATATCTACTGTATTCCCACTTCTCTATGGTTCATACCCTCCAATACTAGCCATAGATGCATCAAAATAAGCAAACAACACACGAAAAACAGAATTTGTCTAAAACATGACAATCTGTAGTAATATGGAGGTTTAGTAAACTTATGTAACTCCACAAATTATGAAATAAATTTGACAATTTGAACAATTTGTACAAAAATAATGTGCAAAAAGTTTCAGACCCATTACACGTTCCATTAAAAAAATGTAAAATCACGCGCTACAGCCAAAGTTTCTGTTTTTGTTCTGCACATAGTAAACAAGAAATCTAATCATCCTAAAACCAAAGCTTGGAACATTATTTTTATAATACAATGGATATATATAAGGGGATAATTATTTATAGAGAAACTTCCAAGAAAAATTCTACATTGTTTCCGTGAGCATGAACACAAGTGCTCAAGGTCGCCCTCACTTCTTCAATGCATAACTTTCCAATCACTTCTCTTTTTGAAAAACTTTTTAGGCATGAGAGGCAAGTAATTTTTTTTGGTATTTTCATTATTTTAATTTTTTTTGTATGTTTCACCCACAACTAAACAGAAACAAAAAGTAAAAACAAAATCTACTTAGTGAAGAAAGCAAACAAGCATACACGAGAATATCAACCCCACGCTATTGCTCCCCGGCAACGGCGCCAGAGAAGAGCTTGATAATCCCCAAGTGCATGGTGTCATCGTAGCAATTCCCAATGGTGGAAGTGATAAGTATGGAGTGTCGAACCCACAATGAGCTAAAGGTAAGATCAATATTCTCTCAAGTCCTATCTGCCACTGATACGACTCTACGTACACCGAACGTTTGCTTCCAACTAGCAACGAGAAATAAAACTATGTTGTGGGTATGAAGTGGATAACTTTGCATGATATCAGAGAGCTAAAATATGAAAGTAGGTGCTGTTATCATGAAGTTAGAATATATTACTAAATATTATAAATAGCGAGTGTGGAATAATGGTGGATCGGTGTGCGGAATTGTCCTAGGCAATTGTTAACAAGACTGATAGTCGTCATTGCAATTTCATATGAGGGAGAGGCATAAGCTAACACACTTTCTCTTCTTGGATCATATACACTTATGATTGGAACTCTAGCAAGCATTCGCAACTACTAAAGATCATTAAGGTAAAACCCAACCATAGCATTAAAGCATCAAGTCCCCTTTATCCCATACACAACAATCCCCTTACTCGGGTTTATGCTTATGTCACTCACGCAACCCACTATAAGCAAATCATGAACGTATTGCAACACCCTACAACGGGAATCCCTCACGCTTGCACGACACAGAGGGCACAATAGGACATCACCAAAATAAAACTTATAACTCGTACCAATCTAGATCATCAATCAACCCAAAGACAAAAGATATCTACTCAGAACATCATAGGATGGCAACACATCATTGGATCATAATATGTGCCACAAAGCACCATGTTCAAGTAGGGATTACAGTGGGGTGCAGGAGATGGGCCGCGTAAAAGAGATGAGGATGGTGATGATGATGGTGATGTTGATGAAGACGATCACCGCGACGACGATTCCCCTCTCGACGGCACTCCGGTGCCACCAAGAGAGAGGAGGAGAGGTTCTCCCCCTTGTGCTTCCTCCTCCATGGCCTCCCCCTGGATGGGGAGAGGTTCCCCCTCTAGTACTTGGCCTTCATGGTGATGATGGCCCCTCCGGGATCCTTCTCCATGCCCTCCGGTGATGATGGCTCCCTCCGGTAGGGTTCCGGAGAGGGCCTAGATTGGTTTTCGGTGGCTATGGAGGCTTCTAGCGGTGAAACTCCCGATCTAGGTTAATTTCAGAGGTTTCTGTATTTATAGGAGAAGTTGGCATTGATTTCACGTCAGGGCCCCCCCGGGGAGTCCATGAAGCAGGGGGGCGCGCCCCCACCCTCGTGGGGCCCCCGTGACTCCTCCGGTGGATTTTTGTTCCAGTATTTGTCACATTTTCCAGAAAAAATCTCCGTTGATTTTCATCGCATTACGAGAACTTTTATTTCTGCACAAAAACAACACCACGGTAGTTTTGCTGAAAACAACATCAGTCCGGGTTAGTTCTAATCAAGTCATACCAAAATCATATAAAAATATTGTAAACATGGCATGAATACTTCATAAATTATAGATATGTTGGAGATGTAGCAGGGCTCACCCTGCATCGTCTCACCTCTTCGTTCGGCCAAAGGAACAAGGAGGCCATCCCGCCATCTCCAGCGGGCGGGGCCAAGTCCCTGCTCCCGGGCTAGGGGCTGGACTCGGGGCTCGGCACGGGGTCCTCTGCGTCGGCCCCTGCCGGGACCGAGCTCCCCGCGCCCGTCCATGACCCGATGTGGCGGGGCTTCTTTTGGGAATAGTGGACGAGGGTTTTCGTCTCCTCTTCCAGTTCCCTGTAGGCAGCAATAGAACAAGAGGTTAGTCAGCAAGAGCATTCAAGTATGCCTAAAGATATCCACAAAAAGGAGAATCTTCCTTACTCTTCTACGATGATCATGGAGTTCAAGTTGAACTCCATGGGAGGCGAGGGCTCTCTTCCTTTGTTTAGAGGTGGAGGGACAAAGCTCCCCAGCAACTTCGGTGCCGGGCATGGCGCCGGGGGCTCTGGGGGAGACGAGCTCTGTGAGGAGCTCGAGCCGAAGTGGGAGCCGGAATCCACTTCCACGTTCGTCGATTGCTTGGCGGAGGAAGCCTTTAATTCGACCGGGCAAGGCGGGGAGATTGATGACACGTCGCAACCACAACCATAGTGACCTTGATGGTGGTATTATTCACCCTCTTGGCGGCTGGCGCTGTGGGTTGGAGGGGCAGCGACTCGTTTGCATGTGCGCTGGTCCAGGACCGGCTCGGGAGGTTGGGGTCTAGCCGCAAGTCACTCCTCACTGAGCTCCTCCACCATGCCAACTTCCTCCTCCTCCTAAAGCTCCGTTGCTGCCGTGGCTAGGGCCTCTAGACCGACAAGGTTATCCCTGGCAGCCCCTTCCGTGGCCTGCGCCTCGCTGCCACCGTGGGAAGAACTTTCGTCCTCAGCCTTCCCTTTTCCCTTCTTGGCCTTTGCGCCCTTCGTTATCTCCGCGAGACAAGCGGCCTTGTGCTCCTTGACCCTCCTCAAAATTTACACCACTTCCACAGAGGAGGTGCGTTTGTACATTCCAGTCTCGACCCTGGTGGCGTTCTCCACCAGGGTGTTCCACCACTAGAGCTCTTCATCCAGAGTGGGTAGCTGCCAGGTGCTTGCTACCCCTTCGGCATTGTAGTCCGGCATCCACTTTAGTATCTAGTCCCGGGCATAATTAATGTTCAGGGGGATGACAGTTGCCGGGAGCTTGAATAATTCGAAGCGACTGAACAGTTGGTCACACAGCCAACCATGGCCATAAACTGACAAGTTGTTGGCCAACCCTGGGAGCAACCTCATCTTGTCAGCAGCGTCCCCGTACAGCCAGGCAGGTCTGTCCCGCTCCTGCAGCGGCGAGATGCGATGGAGAAGGAAATCTTCCCCCACATGCTCGATGGTAAGCCCGTCACCTTTTAAACGGGTAATCCTATTGATTGTCGGGCGCAACCTATCTTCAGTGAGGCCTTTGGAGCTCCATTCTTTGTCGCGCTCAACACATTCCTTCTGTGCTTCACAAAACTTGGGGGCTTCCTCATCTTGAATCCAGCAGCAATCCCCTCTCCATTTATCCCACCTCTCGTGCTGGTTCCCAGGGATGTAATTCCAAAGCTTCCTCGCCACCCGCAGCATCCAGCTAATGTTTCTGGAGCGGTGGCCCTTGTTACCCATCTGCGGAATGAAATAATGTCGGAATAGATCCATATTGGGCTTGACTCTGACAAAATTCTAGCACGAATGCGCAAAAATAGCCATGGTCGCCATGGCATTTGGAGTGAAGTCGAGAAGGTGGAATCCATAGATGTTCATGATCTCCTCAAAGAATTCGGAAAAGGGGGAATAGAGGCCACAGATGAAGTAAGTGCAGAAGAATCGATATGAGTTCGGCGGACCTTCCTTCCCCGCCGTGAAGACTCTGGGCGCCCCGTGCCCTTTCGAGACGGACCTCCCCCACATATACCCGTACCTCGCCTGGAGGACCGGTCCGCTCAAATTCAACGGAACAAAGACGATGTCTTCTCTCCGCTTCTTGTTCAGCTCCGTCACCCTCTTGCTTCCATCGAGGGCGGCTTCCTTCTCCACGGTCGTCTGCTTTCCTATCTCTGCGAGTTTCTTCCCCATTCCCACGGTGGTGATGCGGAAGGGGAAGGGATTCAGTGGGAGGGGCGGTGGTTAACAGAAGGGTGAGAGGAGGAACTGTTGTTTGGCTTGCGGAGGAAGAAGACGGGAGAATGGGGCAAGAGACAGATAAACCATGCCACTCCGCTTTTCCCTGCTCTTAAGGGGGTGCAGAACAGGGGCACGACTCTTCACAAAGTTACCATTTTACCTTAACTGCAACAATCCCATGACCCCACGATGCGCAGTAATTGCGCAAAGTGCACGTTGGGTTTACTAGTCGCCATGGCAAACCGGTATGTGCAGCCTTCTCCTGCCACGTGTCCGTGCACTTTTTGGGGCCTAACCCAACATGCCATGCGACACATGTGGCTCAGGCCCGGGGGCTTATGTCGGGGAAAACAAATAGGGGTATGTATTTGCCCCTGACTCATGCACGGACAAGCCAAGGCCTTGCCGAGTTACAAGGGACTAAGAGATTCGAAGGGCCAACATGCAGATCAGAGGGACCAAGATCAAGCCAGAGAAGCAAGACACCATCAGGAGAAGGGCTTCCTTTGCCGGGCGGGTGAGCTCAGCATGGGGCGAGGCCACCCCGGAAGAAGATGTCCCGACAGGGCCTGCCGGGACACACAGAAGAAAAACCACCTCACCAACTACTCCGCCACGACCCACTGACGGTGTCATGGACTAGGGGGTACTCACCACGTCGTCTGCCGACCAGCTGGATCGGACCGAGGACCCCCACGACGGTTCATTCATGGGCCACTTTTGGCAGCCCATGCCGCATTCAAGGAAGACTCTACAAGACTTGGCGCCCAAGACGAGGACTCCTCTAAACCCTAGGCCTACGGTGCATATATAAACCGAGGCCAGGCTAGTCAATGGACAATCTAATATTCATTAGAACAATCTTGTGGTAGATACATGTACTCTATACTACACCCACATCAATATAAACAAGAGCAAGACGTAGTGTTTTACCTCCATCAAGAGGGCCCGAACCTGGGTAAAAACATCGTCTCCTTCATTGATCCGAGAATCCACAGCTCGGGACCCCCTACCCCGAGATCTACCGGTTTTGACACCGACACCCACGTCGTCAACCAGTACGGTGTCAAGCCGACTAAGTGGCAGCCATTTGCCACATGGCAGCCTCTCCATATAGGAAATACCTACATATGACACCCATCCTGCGACATGTCAAGCGAGCAGGCATGGAGCTGGCGAGATAGCTCGGTAAGCCTTGCCAGGCTACCGACGATGTGACGTTGAGTGTTGCATTCAATGCACCTTGTCAGACTGCAAAGTTAGGTATGATATCACTGTTTGCTATCTTATCAGTGCGTAATAACTACTTTGCCATTGTGGTAACCCCTTGATCTATAAAAGGAGGCCCATGGAAACCGTAGAAGGGGTTAGATGGTTGGGTAACTCACACCACCATACGCGCGTAGCCACTGCCGCCCTGAGGCAACCCCTGCCGAGCGAGTGTACTATGCTCCAGCACCACCTTTCCACCATCAATCCACCAAAGCAGGAGTAGGGTTTTACTCCTCGCGACGGCCCGAACCTGGGTAAAAATGCCTGTGTAATCTCTGTCGTGCTGCCCCACGCTCGTCTGCTCTTTGTGCAACGCGACACCCCCCTGCTGAACCAGCAAGGGGCGTACTGGTCCCATAGGTGGTCATGGTTTCCCGTGACAGGAACCTTTGTATCTTGAGGGCCATCCTAAGAGAATCGAGCAAGATTCTTAGAGAATTAATACTGATGCACCTAGTCCTTCTAATAAAAAGGAAAAGGAAACTAATAGGACTTTGCATGCTAGTGAACCTACTATAGACACCTGAGAATCCCAATAATATTTCTATTTCTGATGCTGAGACACAAACTGGTAATGAACATGAACCTAGTGCTAATGCTAATAATGATGTTCTTGTTGATGCTCAACCTAGTAATGATAATGATGTAGAGATTGAACCTGCTGTTGATCTTGATAACCCACAATCAAAGAATCAACGTTATGATAAGAGAGATTTTGTTGCTAGAAAACATGGTAAAGAAAGAGAACCATGGGTTCAGAAACCCATGCCCTTTCCTCCTAAGGCATCCAAGAAAAAGGATGATGAGGATTTTGAGCAGTTTGCTGAAATGATTAGACCTATCTTTTTGCGTATGCATTTGAATGATATGCTTAAAGTGCCTCCTTATGCTAAGTATATGAAAGATATTGTTACTAATAAAAGAAAGATACCGGAAGCTGAGATTTCCACCATGCTTGCTAATTATACTTTTCAGGGTGGAATATCAAAGAAACTTGGAGATCCAAGAGTACCAACTGTACCATGCTCCATTAAAAGAAACTATGTTAAAACTGTTTTGTGTGATCTTGGAGCCGGTGTTAGTGTTATGCCTCTCTCTTTGTATCGTAGACTTGAATTGAATAAGTTGACACCTACTGAAATTTCTTCGCAAATGGCTGATAAATCAACTGCTATACCCATCGGTATTCATGAGGATGTGCCTGTTGTGGTTGCAAACATTAATATCTTAATGGACTTTGTTATTCTTGATATTCCTGAGGACGACAGTATGTCGATCATCATTGGTAGACCTTTTTGAATACTGCAGGGGCTGTTATTGATTGCAACAAAGGCAATGTCATTTTTCATGTTAATGGTAATGAGCATACGATACACTTTCCGAAGAAACAACCTCAAGTCCATAGTATCAATTCTATTGGAAAAATTTCAACTATTACTATTGGAGGTTTTGAATTCCCTCTTCCCGCTGTCAAAAACAAATATGATATTCTTAATGTTGGGGAAATGCATATCACCGTTGAGGTAACCTTGTGTTATTCGAAAATTCTCCAGTTTCATGTCATTTGGAAGAAGTTTGTTAATAAGACTTAATCAACCTTGTTAATGGATTCCTTTTGACAAGAATGGGATGGATGAATTTAGAAAGCACAACTCTCTGTACCTATCTTTTACTTTCTGTTATTTAGTTTAAATAAAGCAAAAATAGAATTTTCTGTTTGTTTTCTGAATTATCCATGCAATAAAAATGTCCCGAAAATAAAAGTTCTCCAAATGCCCTGAAAATTTGATATGATTTTTTATAGAATGTTTAAGAATTTCTGGCACTGAACGCACACACCAGGAGGCAGCTCACCAAGCAGTAGCTGCTGCATCAGTACAACCCCGACTACAACTTTGGATATCCGCTAGGCCAACCGTGGCCTTAGACCAACAGAGGCCAAAAGCCTAAGCTTGGGAGAGTACGTATTTCTCACCGACATTACATTCATGTTCACACACTCATTCTAGTTTTCGTTGCTCATAATTTTTCATTGTTTTATCCATGTTAGTTTATTTCTTTTTCCGCTTTCTTCCTGTGTGTTTGAAAAACCTTAAGAAAAAAATTAGTTGTAGTTAGTTTACTTTTTATGCATGCTTAGTAGTATTAATAGAAAACCCAAAAAGATTTCTCATTCTTGTTTTGCTTGTTGGGAGATTTTCCGTGTAAATAGTTTTCTCGTTCTTGTTTTACTTTCTTAAAAAAAAATCTCCAAAAAAATTTAGTGTGTTTCTTTGAAGTTATTTTATTTTCTTTGGGGGTCGAGAGGAGAAGACCACGATGAAAATGTTGAGTGGCTCTCATATGCATTATTGTTGATCTAACAAAGAGCCCATATTACCTTGTCTTCTCATTTGAATAAATGTTTGCAGATTCCAACTTAGTCCAATGCATGTGCACTCTTATTATTATCCATGCCGTTCGGTTGTGCAAGTGAAAGGCAATAATGACGATATATGATGAAATGATTGAGATGAGGAAAAGCTGGCATGAACTCGACCTATCTTGTTTTTGTAAATATGATTAGTTCATTGTTCCTGATTCAACCTATTATGAATGAAACATGTTTAGCTAGTTATAGTTGCTCGTACCATGCTTAATTAGCTAGGAGTTTATAATGGTTTATCTTGCATGCCAACATAGAAAATTAAAATGGTTGTGATGTAGTATGATAGGATGGTATCCTCCTTTGAATGATTCGAGTGGCTTGACTTGGCACATGTTCACGCATGTAGTTGAAAGAAAATCAACATAGCCTCTACGATATTTATGTTCATGGAGATATATATCCTACTCATGCTTGCACTCAATGTTGGTTAATCTCAATGCATGCTTACGACTGTTGTCGCTCTCTAGTTGGTTGCTTCCCAGTCTCTTTCTAGCCTTCACTTCTACTAAGAGGGAATACTGCTTGTCCATCCAATTCCACAAACCCCAAAATTGTTCCATATGAGTCCACCATAACTTCCTATATGCGGTATTTACCTGCCATTCCAAGTAAATTTGCATGTGCCAAACTCTAAACCTTCAAATAATAATCTGTTTTGTATGCTCGAATCGCTCATGTACCAACTAGGGCTGTCAATATCTTGCATGCTAGGTGGGTTATTCTCACGATGAGTGGACTCCGCTCATCATTCACGAGAAAATGGCTGGTAAATGGGATGCCCAGTCCCATGCTCAAATCAAGTGAAGGGGCCCAACACCCTGGCCACAAGGGCGTGGGGTGCGCCCACCCCCCTGGGGTGCGCCACCCAACCTTGTGGCCCCCCTGGACCTCCACCGACCTCAACTCCAACTCCATATATTCTCTTTCGGGGAGAACAAAAAATATAGAGAAGGATTTATTGCGTTTTACGATACAGAGCCGCCGCCAAGCCCTGTTCTTCCTCAGGAGGGCAGATCTCGAGTCCGTTTTGGGCTCCGGAGAGGGGAATCCATCGGCATCGTCATCATCAACCATCCTCCATCGCCAATTTCATGATGCTCACTTCTGTGCGTGAGTAATCCCATCGAAGTGTTGCTGGACCGTGATGGGTTGGATGAGATTTACCATGTACTCGAGTTAGTTTTGTTAGGGTTTGACCCCTAGTATCCACTATGTTGTAAGCTGATGTTGCTATGACTTTGCTATGCCTAATGCTTGTCACTAGGGCCCGAGTGCCATGATTTCAGATATGAAACTATTATGTTTTCATGAATATATATGTGTTCTTGATCCGATATTGCAAGTTATAGTCACCTACTACGTGTTATGATCCGGCAACCCCGGAGTGACAATAGTCGGGACCACTCCCGGTGATGACCGTAGTTTGAGGAGGTTATGTATTCACTAAGTGCTAATGCTTTGGTCCGGTACTCTATTAAAAGGAGACCTTAATATCCCTTAGTTTCTAATAGGACCCCGCTGCAACGGGAGGGTAGGACAAAAGATGTCATGCAAGTTCTTTTCCATAAGCACGTATGACTATATTCGGAATACATGCCTACATTATATTGATGAATTGGAGATAGTTATGTGTCACCCTATGTTATAAACGTTGCATGATGAATGCCATCCGATGTAATTATCCATCATTGATCCATTGCCTACGAGCTTTTCACATATTGATCTCTTCTTAGTTACTTTTCCGTTGCCACTATTACGATTGCTACAATACTACTACTATACTTTTGCCACTATTACCATTACTTCCATACTACTTTGCTACTAAATATTTTGTTGCAGATATTAAGTCTTTCAGGTGTGGTTGAATTGACAACTCAGCTGCTAATACTTGAGAATATTCTTTGGCTCCCCTTGTGTCGAATCAATAAATTTGGGTTGAATACTCTACCCTCGAAAACTGTTGCTCAAGGGCCCAGAGATACCTCTCCGATACTCGGAGTGACAAATCCTAATCTCAATCTATGCCAACCCAACAAACACCTTCGGAGTTACCTGTAGAGCATCTTTATAATCACCCAGTTACGCTGTGGCATTTGATATCACACAAGGTATTCCTCCGGTATCCAGGAGTTGCATGATCTCATGGTCAAAGGAATATGTATAAGTCATGAAGAAAGCAATAGCAATAAAACTTAATGATCATTATTCTAAGCTAACGGATGGGTATTGTCCATCACATCATTCTTTCTAATGATGCGATCCCGTTCATCAAATGACAACACATGTCCATGGTTAGGAAACTTAACCATCTTTGATTAACGAGCTAGTCTAGTAGAGGCTTACTAGGGACACGGTGTTTTGTCTATGTATCCACACATGTATCAAGTTTCCGGTTAATGCAATTCTAGCATGAATAATAAACATTTATCATGATATAAGGAAATATAAATAACAACTTTATTATTGCCTCTAGGGCATATTTCCTTCATGAACTGCCGTCACTGCTAACATGCCATCAGTGGTGGGTGAACGCCCGCCATTGGTGGGTCCATAGTACTAGCGGGCGAGTCACAGTGCCCTCCAGAACTTCTACTCTCTACCCGCCACTTCTATGCATAACATTAGTGGCATGGACTAATGGCACCCACCCACTAGTAGTGATCTAGGCCTATAGAATAATTGTTGTTGCAACAACATTTTTTTGCTGCCATGGCGACATCATTTTAATGACGGGGTTGCAGTATGTTGCATTTGATCATCAGAATGCATTACATATATAGAATTTTGTCTCAACATTCAAACAATCACACATACATTATATTACAACGTCGATCCAATAATTAAGAGTATTAGCGGAGCACGACAGTGAGTATAGATGTGTAGCAAAACAAACATGCATGTCTCAACACACAATGAACAATTTCTGAAGCTGTTTTGAAGCATTGTGTCTATCAACATGGCTAGTTACTGGCAATCGATGACCGAAATGTGTCTTCGACTCGGTGAAGTTGTTCGCCATCTGACTCTGGCGGACAGTAGAACATCCCATCCTCATTTACATCCTCCTTGTTGTGTATTTTGGGCAACACATTTTGGATGCGCTCAGGCTCTCTTAATAATTCCCATATGTCCTTGTGCCTCTCCATCTCCTCGGACCACTTGATGATCTGGCCATGATTCCGCTAATATTGGCTTTTCTTCAAAAAGTCGTTCATGACAGCCATGGCAAAGTAGCCAGACACATGGGACATTTTCACATTTGGTTATTTATAGAAACAAGCACTAGTGATTAACTTTAACTCTAAATACTATGTTACCGTGTTGTTGAAGTTCTTACACCTGCATAGAGGATCATTTAGAACCTCCTTCAATTTTGTCCATTGCTTTCGAGAGACTTTCTTCAAATCAAAGAAATAAGCCAATCCCTGTGTCGACAATAGTGCAATTGCAATCCAGTGTCGGTTGCTGCATAATAAAAAGAAGAAATTAGCATTGATGAGATCAAACTAGAAGGTTAACTTATATAATAAGTGAGTAAATGTTAACGACTTACTTGTCGAAGTATTTGAAGAGAAATGTGTCCTTTTGCGGATGATTCGCAATCATGCATGGGAACATGTAGTCTGAGATGAGATCCTAGCTAATTTCGGATTCTAGGCTGTGGTAGTGCATATAAAAAGGATCAGGTAAGGATGCTTTACTATGGCGGAGTAGAAGGTCGATGAAGTGCCCAAAGCATCATTAACACCGGGGAGAGTGCGCTCACATAGAAGATAGTTCCATATATCACCTCATTAAATGGTAGATCAATTATATCGACCAGAAACTGAATGACAAAATTATAACCATGTACAACCTTGGCCATGTAACGTTCTTGACCTTCTATTGATCTATGTACCACATTGTTCTGTATAGCATTAAGATCGATCGAGAGAGTCCTCAACGTAGAGTCCGATAACGAAGGTTCGCCGGCCTTATACTGATTCCATTTATATCCATGGGGGAAGACAATTGGCACATGTGGCTTGTCCGGATGGTCTGCAATTGGCACGCAGATCCTTCTTCGCTGCTTGTGAAATATCTTGGGCTATGTCTCTGGTGCCTACAAAGTTGAAAAGGGGCTCAATGGTTGTGAAGGAGGGATCGCCGTCAGTACCAGAGAATCCGCGGGGAATAATCTCCTCTATATCACCGAGTGCCCACTTAAGCAGGTGGCCCTGTGTCACTTGTCCTAACATAGGGACGCGTTCTTCAGGGGGGTGAGGAAACGACCATGATTCAAAGCCCTACACTACATCATGCAACACCCTGATACTTCCTTTTTGTCCGGTAACGAAACAGAAAGTACCCCACACCTATTTTCCCAAAGAGGAGACCTTGGGTTATGGAACCCGGCAGCCGAAGGTTCCCTTGAAGCGATTGTCTCTAGCAAGCTTCTATCAAAGAAATAATTCCAGCTTTTGACTGGATCAATCAAGCTAATTGTGATGGAACACTTATAATAAAAGAGGTAAGGGGATGAGATCTTAATGCTTACAACCATGTATTTGTGCTAGGACCAAATATGATCTTAATTTATGCGCTGAAAGTCACCCATCGAGATGTGCTTGTTACAAACAGAAGTGTGGAATGTGTCCAAATAACATCTTGACCGACACAAATGGGGTTGCATTGATAATTAAGACTATAATAATCAGACAAGAGCTTTGGGCGTTTAGTGACAACACCTCATGAATCCCCATGGATTGGATCCGTGTTACCAAGCTAAACCCTTCTGTCACTGGTGTTCAGAATAAAACTTCACGTTCTCCCTCCCCTTAGCCTCTTCGTGCTTCGATCTCCATGATGCCGGGTACCTGCAGGGAGAAAGATCGAGGACAAGACAAGA
>NC_057812.1:719367928-719391683 GCF_018294505.1 Triticum aestivum | reverse complement strand
AAATGTATGAAATAGTTTTATTTCACACATACGGGACGTTAATTCAAAACATTTTCATTGATCCCCACAACAAATACAGAGGGTTGCAAAGCCTATTCCTCAACCTATACCTTACCGAAAATAATCACATATGGAGATCAGATGGCATGAAGAACACATTGAAGAAAACATCTTGAACATTGATTGATTGAAAATATGACTTACAATGGATGCCTTGTGCGATGCACAATTATAAGTACTAGACGCCAACCCGGTCTAGGCCTAATATATTGCAAACCACTATTAAAATTAAGAAAGTAATTTCGAAACATTTCTACAAATACGTAAATGTTCATTACAAAGATGTTCATTTATAAGATACACATGAAGGACAAACTGCGGCTCCAAAAATGGAAAATGTGATTATATTGTTCCATATATATATGGATCCTAGAAATTTCACTATCAAGTTATGAAACGGTAAGATTGAAATGGGGACTTACCTTACCTTTGCATAAATCTGTAATATTTTTTCTTCTGGGTGTACGGGCTAGCCTGAAGGATTTATAGATCACCTTTTGGTATTTCAGTATCCGTTGGTCTATACCCTTTGTACCTGAATGGAAATTTTCTCACAGAAACGAATTAGTATAAATAGCATCCAACCAAACACTTATGACGTACAGGAAAGAACAACATTACATCTTTACATTAAGATAGAAGCAGTAGTTAAAAGGTAGTACATTATTAGTTCTACAATTGGCAAGTTCTATGTTGTAATTATGTTTCTGTCATGGATGTATGTTCCTGCTCTTATGTTGTATTCTGGAAAATTGCAACATCTTATATCTCCCATGATTCTAAAAAATGACGCTAATGTTTGTACAAAGAACAATTACCTCTCAAAAGAAATATAAGACACATGTGTAAAGATGATAAGTATTAAGGTCAAATTTATAATAGTAAAAATGGATGAACTAACTCATGTGGCCAAGGTCTAAAATGTTATGACATTTATATCTATGAAACCATATAAATAAAATATACCTAAACCATAGAAGGATTAAAACAGATATAATTATGGACGGGTTAAACCACCAAAAACTTAGGTGATAGCCCAAACATGCAAATTATTAGTTGAAAGAATATTCCAACAATAATTTTTTAAATTTTTTTGGGTGTTCTAGTGGAATATGTAGTATTCTATCGTACATGGAGAAGGTGTACACATCGGTAGCAGAAGTGTTTTGAATGCAGCATCAGTACTTTGTTAGTCCCGTAATATGTGTCACTCGCTAGAAAATAATCTATTGGGAGGAGGTATTCTAAAGAACTCTCCCCATGTTAGTTTAGAAAAGATGAATCAGTGAGAACGAATAAACGATTGTATTGCTTGCTTGACAATGTGGTGCTTTTGCAAATATAGATCAAAATAGCAACTTGGGATGATATGATCAAATTACTACACTTCTGTAATCGATCATAAAACTTTAGATTTGTAACAATAAGAAATCCATTTGAAAGATGACGTAAAAATTCCAAAAATATATGGTAGTAGTATGCTTTTTATGTCTGTTGTGTTAATTTATGAAATATATAGCTCTTCAGAGTAACATTGTGCACTCTGAATACAACGGCTCATCATAGAGATGAATCTCTGAAGAAGTATTTTAAAGGAAGTGAGTCTACATATCCTTGTCAACATAATTCCTCCAAATATTTTTCTGGCTAATCATCATAGAAAATAAAGCCTCAAATTCCATAATCATACATGTAAGTCAGTGCAAAAAAAAAAACATTACCTCCAATCTTTAAATTTCTTGTTCGATAGTGGTTTTGCGCCACCACTGTTATCAGAACAGCAGGTAAAATATTAATGTCAGCAACAAACTTCCAAAATCACAGGTACAGATTATCATTTTTTCTCAAGAATTTTCATGTTCAACATAAATAGTCAATGTGCTTTTGTTTTGCTTGTAGAGCAGTACATACCACATACTCATGACATCTCTCAGACCCGTTGATCAAATCTCACAAATAAATTTATCAGAGAACCTGAGACCCATTTATAGATTCTCCTTGATCTTTCACTTGTACCCTGGTAGTGAAATATATTGTTTGCTCTGGCAGGAATTTCATCCTACATCTAGCCAACAAATAAGGAAACGTATAACTTGAGAACACACCACCAGATAGCAGATGCTTAATGGGGAAGTTGTACGGGGGGACGAAGGAGAAGCTGCAAGATCAAGAAAAGAAAATTCAACTCTGGTTCCCAAGTCCAGCAATATGAAAGAAAAATATCCATGTTTTTCGTCATATTTAAACACGAAATTCTAGATCCCTTTTGCCATACGTCACGGAACCGAAAATATATAATAGAACACCTGCACCCAGGCCCTTTCTATCTAGCCATCCATTCTGCGCTTTGCGATTCGTGCAAACACATTTCTCTTTTTTGTTTCTCTCGCATAAAACATGTTTTGAAGTTCAAACCTTTGCAGCGTGGCAAAGCTTTCTATCTAGAATTTAGGATAAATCTTTCAGATTTTTTGGTCAAAAATAAATATACAAAAACTGTTTTTTTAGATTTAAAAATTATTTTTTGTATATTTATTTTTGACCAAAAAATCTGGAAGATTTATCCTAGATTCTAGATAGAAAGCTTTGCCACGCTGCAAATGTTTGAATTTCAAAACATGTTTTATGCGAGAGAAACAAAAAAGAGAAAATTTCAGATAAAAAGTTAGTTGTGTTGCACAGATCTTAAAACAATATTGGACAGCTAGGATAGCAAGGCCCGGGTGCAGATGTTCTAAAAATCCACGTCCGTCAGGGAACCATGCAACTAAGAAACCTGTGAAACTCAATAACTTCTTGAAGCTACATGTATCGACAATAGGTTTAAAAACGGACTACTGATCTAATAACTTAAATAAGTAAACAATCTCGAGGTAAAGGATATGGAAAAAACCATAATCATCATACCTTCACTTAATACTGACAGGAAGGATACCATGCAGATAATCTCAGGTTTAGCACATACTTCATGGAAACACATACGCCTTTCAAAATCTTGTAAACGACATGTCAACTTGTTATGTTGGCTAACATACAGTAACATGGAAACATATTTGCAATTCAAGCCTCCTATAAACATCACTGTGAACTGTCTCTACTCATAAATTACATGGTGCTGCCGAAGGGGATGCAGAGTTACAGACCACCAGTCCATCAGTACCAAACCTACTTTTTTTTTGATAAAATGTTAGGGATCGTGCCGATTTAATGGTTCTTTCTGCTGTAATGGATTTAACTTACAGGATGGAAAATAAAGCAGGGACTACCGTACCACCAGTTATCCACTGTAGTTCGTTCAAGCCTCACCCGTGGCTGCCCAATTAGCCTCAAACTACCGTGAGATAGTGTTAAACTGCAAATCCTACCACCAGTTGTCCGCTTTAGTTCATTCACCAGACAGCTTCACCCGTGGCTGCCCAATTAGCTTCAAACTACCGTCAGATAGTGTTAAACTGCACGTCCTTTGTCAGAAACTTATTATTAGGAGATTATTCACTGGAGAAGAAAGGGATCAGTGAGATGCTGATTTGCTGGGTTGTTAGAAACCAGAATTTCAAGATGTCACAGAGAGGAGACGGTAAAGTAGTGTGATGCTCGAATCGATTGGATCGTTTCCATCTTATCATAGCGACTGTAACATGAGGGTGATGGGAGTAGTGGAGAACGAAGAAGAGCAGCGATAGGTGTTCCTCCACAATGTCGTGATGCAATGTGAAGGGGGTGTTATTCTCTAAAACAGGTTAGGAGTTTGGGAAGAAACTTGCGTGTGCGTGCTGGAGAGAAAGGTAGGCCTGAGCAGTGGCATGAGGGAGGACTGGAGGAGTAAGGTAGATGCAGGTCGACCTACTCCTCGTGGAGTTGTGGTCAGTGAATTCAAGCTCTTCTTGTTGCTTCTTCTTGGATATAGCATGCATGACGGGTGTACAACGGCAAAGAGGCAAATAGGAGTCTCTGGTGCCACCGCTAGGGATCCCTGGAGACATGGGGAAGATGAGTGGATACCTTATAGAAAATTCTGTCCGCCGAGGGAAGATGAGTACATGAAAGACATTCGTCAACCAAGACTCTCAATGATCTATCTTTTTCTTTTGAAACCATTCTTTAGAGAGAACATACTTCCTCACGTTATGACCTTTCTCGGTCATCTTTCGGGTCACAAGTACCCAGCCATTCGCTTTCACGAATGAAAGCATGGAAAACTTTTAGTCTGAAAAAACTTAGACAATAATCAACAATAATGAGCATAAAAATAACCCTACGTTGGTCTAGTTAAAAAAATATGCACATTAAACTTTTGTAAAACTTCCCTTTTATATCTAAATCACCGTTGTGGTAGAATTAGAATAAAACTCATTCTTCTACGTTAATTCCATATCACCGTTGGGCGGAAATGGAAATAATGCATATAACTCATAAACAATGTGATGATAGTATTTCTATTAAACAACTTTGCTAAGAAATTTTCATCATCATCAACTTTATTGCAGCGGAAAACTTTTAATATACATTTCTCAATCTTTATGAAATGCTCTGAAAATTGGTCACTTTGATACAAAAATTATCAGAGATTTGAACATTTAACTATAAGACTCATTGAATTATAATATTATCATCATCAACGTTGGTCAGAAAATAACAATACCATAATTAAACTTTAATCAAATATCTTTCTACTGTCATAGCAGAAGCTATCTGAATCTGATTTCACCCACAAGTGAAAAAACTTCTCTCAAAAAACTGTTCATACAATTAAATTTTCCCATTGGTTTCAATTTAATTGGAGGATAATACTTTTTCTTTCTTTGTAAAAGAGTACTATTAATTATTTACACAGCGGAAAAACATGGATAAAAAATTCATGAACTTTTTACTGTTAAAATAAACTTTTCTTTGACTAAGTAAAAATTCATGAACTTTATTATTTTCTTTATAAATTCTTGAGCATGTCGTTTTCTGAAAATTTTCTATTTCATTTTCAGAAATTTGTTCTGTTTACTTTTCAGAACATTTTCTTTTACTTTTCTGTACTCTAAACAAAATTTCGTTGGATGAAATTTGAGTAGAAAAACTATTTAAAATCTGCCCAAAAAAAGTAGACAAATAAACAATTAAAAATGAAAAGGAAAAACTGCAGCATAGCCGGCCTCGGCCCAGCTCGCGCGGCTGCTGGCCTTGGCCCAGCGCGCGCGGCGGCGCCCGCGGCTGGCAGCCTCGGCCCAGTCTGCCTGCTGCTGCTCTTTAGCCCAACAGGCCCGCTGGGCGTTAGGGTTTACATCTCGGCCGTCGATCAGATTGGACAGTCCATCTCGATTTTCGCTAGAACAAAACCAGTGCCGACCGATCCTCCCGAACCCTAGCCCCATTCTCGTTCTCTCCGCCTCGTCTCTCGTCGCGGTCTCGTTGACGGCGAGGCAAGGGGATGCGCCCCGGCCGGCCGCCCCGGCCGCCGGCGATGGCGGTGAGGGCCACCACGCCGCGCGCGCCTACTCTCCCTTCCCTTTCCCTTCTCGCGCGCTGCTCGCTGTTCCTCTCTGCATGCAGCAGCGCATCTCCCAACGGCCCCGTCGCGCCGGTGGCAAGCCGGCGACGGCGTCGGACGCCGCTGCGCTACACGAGCGTCCTCTTCCCTCTCCTTTCTGTCTACTTACCTTCCTCCATCCTCCGTTTCCAATGGCAGAGAGATGAGGTCGACCCTCCTCTGCCCCCTGAAGACGACAACGGTGGAGGAAAAAAGGGCTTCGCCCTTGCCGCCGGCGACGGCGACGAACGTCACCGCGCCGCGCGAGCCTGCTTTTCATCATTTTTTTCTTATCCCCCACAGCAATATATATATATATATATATATATATATATATATATATATAGAGAGAGAGAGAGAGAGAGATCCGGAGACTTTCCGATGTGGCGCCCCTGCTGACCCCTTTGCCGGCGTGCGCGAGCACCTCGTAGGTGAACGCGCCGCCGTCAAACGGCTCGGTGGTGGTGCCCTTTGCCCCATGGGCTGGTTCTTCTTCCCGGATCCTCGGCATGCCGATGCGATTCGGGATCGAGAGGAACGGCGCGGCCATGACGGCGGCGCTACTTTTCTCCGCTGAGGAATTTTTCTTTGCCCTGTCAGTGGGGTTCTTTGGGGAAGGGAAAAGCTTTTTCTTTGATTTCTTTCTACCGAAAAGCCTAAACCCAATCTGGCTGATACCATTGTTAAATCGTCGGGATCGGTTAGGCTAGATATTCCGGTAGTTCTTACCTTCTGCTTATGGCTCGAGGAGCCACCGGTGCCGGCCATGGTGACGGTGGCCGGTGATGGCAGAGAGTAGTGTGTGAAGTGGTGGCTGCGCTTCCTGTCAGCACTGCACTTACCCTAGATCGGTAGGGGATTCGATGGGGTGTACGGTGTTGCGACGAACCCTGTTCTGTGAGCCGCCGACCCCCACCTCTTTATATAGTGCAGGTGACAGGGGCCCGTCACCCATAGTGGGTTGAGCGCCCCCGATCAGGGCGCGGATCTAAGAGCCCGGTGGGCCATTGGGCCCACACGGTGGAGATCATCCTAACAGTACCATCAACAGCTCTCCTAAATTATTGCCTGACTAGTGCCATCCCGTTTTCTATTCATTTCTACACAGTGGACGTGGTAAACACTGGATCCAACACATTCCCATTGGGGTATTATTTTGCCCGTAGCAATCATGCACATAAGCCCTCTGGACCATCAACCAATCGCCAAGCTTTGCTAGAAGTGCTTGGCTGAAGGACGCATATCACGAAAATACATACCACCCTTTGACTTGGGGAGCATCATTTTGTCCCAATTCAACTAGGACATCTTCCTTTTTCCTTTCTTTAGGATCCACCAACATATGTCGGACTAGCTTGAAGTGAACAATATTTCCTTGTTCCCAGAAAGCATCTCTCTCCCCCTTATCTTGCTTCCCAATACATGAAACAGCAAAGTAAAAGAAACCAACCCCACGAATGTGAAATGCACACATTGCAGCTACAGCGGCAGGGAGCTAAGTGGAAGTTCTCACAGGCAAGACCTGTGCGCTTTTAATTACAGGTATGGGAACGACGGCATAAACACAGCCTTGTTGAGCCGGGGCGTACATGGTGAAGGCAGAATCTGACGGAACAGCCAAGAAGGCCAGACGAATGTATGGGGTGCGGGTGCCAGTGTGTGTCTTTCTGTCTTTGCCACGATAAAAGGCTTGACACCCATCATGTCATGTCAAACACCCGTGCTACCACCACGTGAAGCATTACCCCAATCGACTAAGCTGCAGTCTTTGAGACGAAGGATCGCACATGCAGAAATATATATCTACTCTTTACTCAAATAGTACCAATCATCCAAGCACCTTCTCGTTTGCTGCAACTCCCACGAGCTCCTCAAATAGATAAACACTAGATTCACCATAGTACGACCAACTTTCTTAAAACATTAAGGTAACTAGACAAAAGTTCATGGAACACAAGGCAATAAAAACTCACAAGATTCTTCCTAAATACGAATACTATCTATATAAAGCTAACCTAGCAAAAAGATATTGCACCAACAAGCAATGGATCGAGCCAAACCTAAACTACAAAGGCATCATGGAACATAGTCCCGGTCTAGGAACTCCCTCAAAGGTTCTTCTAGCGCCTCTATAACAGCTTCCCACCCAGCGGTCGTCGGGTAACTCTCGTCCCAGTAGAAGTTCTTGTCAGGATTCTTGCATAGGTCGTAGAGGCGCTCCCCTGACGGGCTAACCTGTCCACAGTACCCCAGCTCGGTAGAAGCCTCGCAGCAAGGTGTCAGCTTGCGCTTGAAATTGTTTGACTGCTCCGATCCTTCACCTGCATACACATAGTTCCAACAGATGTTGAATAAAATGCATACATGTGAAACCAGATTTAATTTGGATCATGTGTGTGCAGACATATAAAGTACTTACCAGGGGCGTGATTGACGATGTCGGTGAAGGCAGTGTAGAGGTCCAGTATGTGGGCATTATTCTTGTTCCCCATCAGGTGTTCTATATTGTTGTTGTGCACAGTTGCTGCATAGTTAGCCAGAAGGTCGCATGTCGTGTAGTTGTTCGCACTAGTCCGCAAAGGCGTGCAGCCAATGGGATGCATGTTGTTCACTAGTACCTTTCTCACACCTAGCCTCTGTAGCTTCCCCACGTTCTTCGCAATGTCGGTCGTCACATTCCCAATATAACTATCGATCTGCATGCAAGAGATGTTACTTGGTAAGAAGCTCGGTATATAGTAATTGCATACTGGTTAGTGTTTGCAAGTTTGAGTCTGCTAACTACTACTCACATCATCGAAGCTACTCAAGAAGGCATTGTCGACATTGGCACCAGTCATGTAGTCATTGCCGGAGATGGAGACGAGAGCGACGGAGCTCTGAAGCTGTTGTTTTGAGATGACCCCAGTATTAAGTAGCCTCGTGAAAGCATTAACCTGTGTGGCAAGGGTCGGCACCTTCTTGTCCGGCACCTCATAGACGCCAGAACCGCCGAAAGCAAAGGTCATGCCAGATGGGTCGCAAGATAGATGTGGCGTGAGCCTGTACGATGGAGGGGCTTCATTGAGGCCCAAGATCCTTGCTGCAAGGGAAATAAATCAATAAATATGAAGGATTATTTTTAGTACAACACATATAAGATTGTAAGGGTCAGAACTAAATGATCTAGAGCCTTGATATGATGGATTATTTTGGATGGTCTTAGATATAAGGTTGTACGTGCTCAAAAATATTTTTTCTATCTAGCATACCAGTATATATCTAGCTACGTACCGATGAAGTCAGATTGAATCCAATAGTTGGAAAGGCGTCCAGTTGAAACAGGAGTCGCAGATCCACGGGAGTTGAGATAGGAGCCATAGGGATAGCTCCATTGACGCCATGTGTCGGTCTTTGGGAGGTTGCCGTTGTCGACGAAGCCATCGCCGAAGACGAACATGCTGGACCATTGGTTCTTTGACCCCTGATCAGCCGAAGGTGTGCCTCGAGCCTCCACACGAGCCCCTGTAACGTAGATCAATCATGTCTTAGTGCATGCATGAAGAACATGACGTGGTCGAACTAACATGTATACTTGTAGATCGCGCTAGCAAGGAATATCTAAAAGCTAAAGCAAGGCAGTAATGAGTTTATGATGTGCATTACCACCCAATGCAAGGACGACGAGGAGAAGGCAGAAGACGGTCGGCATGAGCTTCATGGTTACGAGGCCCCGGGAGGCGGCTATGGGGAGCTAGATGGTTGTGGCCGTGCATGAGCCTATAGCTATATTTATAGAAGATTTTTCTGGTCGGTAGGTAGGTACGTATTGCACATGGAGTCAGCAATCCCACGTACGTACGCTTGTAGCTATAGCCGCGGCCAGACTAAGAATGCATGCGTCAACGTGGAGACGAAGAAACGTCTTGGGAAACCAATAGATACAAGAATCGTGTGTAGCAAACTTTGAACGACAGGTAGATAGAATGGTGCGTCCTACCTGTACCTGTTAATTTGAAAGTCCTACAAGGCCACCTGGATTCAGGAATCCTTGTACCTGTTAACTTGAAAGTCCTACCCTGCACCTGGATTCAGGAATCGGTTGGGGCGCAACCTGGAAGTCACACCGGAGGTGAGATGCAGGACCAGGGGAGCAGCCGTGTGCTCCCCGGCGCGAGACATGTGCTGCCGGCGCGCTTGTTCTAGCTACAAAATGAACAGTAATTGCGTGGTACACACACGCAGATACTTATAATTAGTACAATCCCAAATACAATATGACTGTGCTATACAAGAACATAGTGCATGCATTTTGCAATCGAGTGGGGCATTTTGGAGACCGAGCTACATGGATACTTTAAAATTCAAGGATGTAATGTGTATGTTTATAAAATTTCAGAATCAAAAACCTTGAATCACGAGCTACATAAAAAGAAACAAAATCATGGACTTTCAGAATGAATAGTACACATGATAAAAGGCCCCAGATTTGTCTTTTTTGCTAGCTCTCATTTTAGTGTTTTGACCTGAAAATCTACACACACACACACGTACATTATGTATCTATGTATACGTGTATTTTGTTTAGAATTATTTAAAACTGAAAAGTTTGAATTTCGAGGCTTTCAAATTAAGTCCTCCATGGAGCTCGGTCTTCATTTGGCATTTTTCGCTACCAAAGGCACTTTCCACCTTCCCTCATCATATACATGCATGCATGTAAAAAATACAAAAATACCTATGCCATCAAAGATTTCATCAAAATTCAAAATGCTTTATATCTCAAACCATCGGTCCGATTCAAAATTCATTTTGAGAGGTACACACACTAAAATAGTTAAATCAGTACAATCTGACCATGTTGTTCTGACTGTATTTTGAGTATAGTTGTTAAAAAGTATGCAAAATGTTAAATAAAACCACTTGTTTATCTTGGCAAAAGTTATATTCAACATTTTTTTTAAACTTTTGTGTACACATGCATCATTTCATTAGTTTTGGTATTTCCATCTTTTGCGCTGCAGTCAAATTGATTGGGCAAGATAGTTGGCTAGTTGCTCAAGTTGTCGTGCTCCAAAAAATTTAAGATAGTAGCTCGTTCGATTTAAGGTTTGGTGTTTCCTATGTTGTTGTCTCGAGAATACGAGTTCATTCACATTATTTTTGTTTGCTTTACAAAACAGAAAAACCATGGATTAATGTATTACAAAAAACAGTAAGTTTAAGTTTTATTAGTTATTTAGTTATATGCATTTTGTACAATATAGGGCCTAATATTTCATTTTGCCCTGGACTGCAAATTTCAGAAGACGGGCCTGGTCCTACCCGACCACCTAGACCGGAGAATCAAACTTACCTACAGTTGGGCTGGCGCCCGCTCTGCCGTGCGCGTTCATGAGGTCGTGTTAGATGTGAGGTACAGGGCCAGGGCAGGAGCCTTTCATCGTCCTTGCAGGTGTGATGTGTGCTGCAAGCGCTCGTGTGTTCTAGCTAGCCTTGCTGTGCTCTGCGCCCAAGTATTTGGAGCAACAACATATGGTAGAGCACCTTTCGTTCCTTAACATTCATGTAAAATATTTTGAGATAAACGAATACTTTTTGTGTGTTGCACACACTCAAATACTTATTAGTACAACCCCAAATCCGAAATACAATGTATGTGAAGTCAATACAACACAAGATACATATGGACTAGGTGCAGCGTGCAAATTCGTCGAGAGGCAATTACAAACCGCTACATGTAACTGATTCATATATTCCTCTTAGTTCCCTATGTAGCGACTTAATTAAAATCAACATATCAGAGAGTACAATACACATATAGTATTCATTGTTTTAAAGACAGAGTATGTCGATCGAACATCAGACGGCTGTGATCTTTTCGATGCTTCGCCTAGTTGAACTGCTACACACATCGTAGCTTGGCTGAGAAAAAAACAAGAATGGTTTGAATAAGACAAAGTGTTTGAGGTGCACAGTATGTACTTAAGTAGAACAATAAATTGTTACCATCCATGAGTATGAAACTATATAGTTCACTTGTTATTTGTTCCTGCAGACTTCGGTTTTCCGGCACCATGAGACTCCTTATCATGCCCCCTTTGACTGTTGCTTGCTGATGACTGCCCATTCCTATTGGTCGATGATGGGGAATGAGGTCTAGGTTGATCTGCATTCACGCAAGGTCACAGGGAGATGACCAAAGTAACTTTAGCAAACTCATTTTGGACATGGAATGAAACCTAGATAAAAATTGCTGAGAAAAAAAGCAGATGCCACGTAATGTACATATGTTCACTGCAGTCTAGTGTGTTATGCGCCAATTAGTACTCCTTCCGTCTATGTATACAAGGCCATTTAGGTGGTGTTTGGTTCTCTAGTCCTATGACTTTTTCTAGTCCCCGGGACTTTTTAAAAAAGACTCTCCAGGAGGTGCTTCTAAGGACTTTTAGCAAAAAGTCCCAGAAAAGTCTCACCCTGTTTGGTTTGCTAGGGACTTTTTCTATTTAACAGGGCGTGCGCGTGCCCCTAGGTCGTCAACTAATTAGTTAAACAGTATATAAATTACCAATCCCTCACCTTAGATTTTGCCCCATTCCGATCTCACCATGGGCAGCTCAGAGTGACTAATAGCGAGTTCTACATTGACGGTGCCGCTGTCGTCGGCTACACCCCTTTGCTCGCAGCCGATGGTGTTAGTCGTAGCATGATCTCCATGTCCTCTCCGCAGGAGGCATGGCGGAGGGGCGAGCCCTGTCTATGTCCGGAGGTGCTCCTAGCGTGCACGCCCTCCAATGGATGCGCTCGTGGCGCACTACCATGGGCATGCACTGCTGTGTTGGCGACGGCGGTCGGAGATGGCAAATGCTGGCGCACTTCTGGGTGCCACCGAGAAGCAGTGCGGCGTCCCACCATCTGTGCTGCCTATCAAAGTCGTGTGCCCAGTGCATGACCAGTGGCTGATTTTGTCGGTGCCGAAGAAGCACAGCCATGTTATTAAGGACTTAATTACGTGTAGGTTCACATTCACCCCTGCTCTGGTCATGGTTGATGGCAGTGGTGAGTTCTGAACTTGGGCATGTCCTTGTTATGTTAACGTAAGTGCTATGTATGTCTGGTTAGTGAACTTGGCTGTCAGCTATTTGGTAAATTATATATGTAGTTCCTTTGTTAGTTATGTAACCGCAGGCGTGCATTGAGAACTATGATAATGTCAGTGGTTGTGTTGCAAGGTTCTGTTGTAATATCAAGTGTTGTCCTGGTCGATCCTTATGTACACGCACGTGAAGTTCACCTTGTACAATACCTTTTTTGTAGGAAACTTTTGTACAGTACCTGAAGCAATAATTTGGCCATACATGTAGTTTAATTTATCATGTTTTTTAAGTTATAATATCTCAGCCATAGAGACAATATTTTGGCCATACACGTGATTTAATTTATCTGGAAACTTTTCTAGAATTACAAGATCACTTATTTAGGTCAAGTTTGTATGCCTTATACATTAAAAATTCCCTCCTTCAGCCAATGCAAAGAGAGCTTTAGAAAATGCAGAACTCAGAAACCTATTAGTTGGTCCCCTAAAATACCTAGGGTATATATATTTATCCCTCTACTCATTACTGCCTCTACTTGTGCGGATGACATGAAATTATTTGAGAACTTATGTGCCTCTTGCATTCTGTAGTAACCAGCGCAAATATATCCTATGGCTATAATTCCATTCCACTCCTGGCCTTCTTAATTTATTCTCTCACACCCCCATCAATGGCCATGTAGAATTCGTTTCCTTTCTGGCTTATTCATTCCATATGCATGGCCTTCTCTCTCCCTTACTTTAATTCCTTTCCTCCGTGGTTCATGGCAATGACTATATTTTCTTTCCTTCATAAGTCATAACTCAGGAAAGGAAGTTATTTCTCTTACTTCTTTTCCTCTCGCTCCTCCTCCTTTTGATTCCTTAATAGGCGGCTTATCGGTTTCAACTCAGAAACATATAAAACTTGGTGGAACTTGATCGAAAGGAGCGAGGTGGGACTATTTATAGCAAAACGATCTGTTTCCTATCACATACCATACCATAGCTGAGTTGGCTCCCATGATCTATACGTGATGGCGAGGGCTCTCTTCCTTTGTTTAGAGGTGGAGGGACAAAGCTCCCCAGCAACTTCGGTGCCGGGCATGGCGCCGGGGGCTCTGGGGGAGACGAGCTCTGTGAGGAGCTCGAGCCGAAGTGGGAGCCGGAATCCACTTCCACGTTCGTCGATTGCTTGGCGGAGGAAGCCTTTAATTCGACCGGGCAAGGCGGGGAGATTGATGACACGTCGCCACCACAACCATAGTGACCTTGATGGTGGTATTATTCACCCTCTTGGCGGCTGGCGCTGTGGGTTGGAGGGGCAGCGACTCGTTTGCATGTGCGCTGGTCCAGGACCGGCTTGGGAGGTTGGGGTCTAGCCGCAAGTCACTCCTCACTGAGCTCCTCCACCATGCCAACTTCCTCCTCCTCCTAAAGCTCCGTTGCTGCCGTGGCTAGGGCCTCTAGACCGACAAGGTTATCCCTGGCAGCCCCTTCCGTGGCCTGCGCCTCGCTGCCACCGTGGGAAGAACTTTCGTCCTCAGCCTTCCCTTTTCCCTTCTTGGCCTTTGCGCCCTTCGTTATCTCCGCGAGACGAGCGGCCTTGTGCTCCTTGACCCTCCTCAAAATTTACACCACTTCCACAGAGGAGGTGCGTTTGTACATTCCAGTCTCGACCCTGGTGGCGTTCTCCACCAGGGTGTTCCACCACTAGAGCTCTTCATCCAGAGTGGGTAGCTGCCAGGTGCTTGCTACCCCTTCGGCATTGTAGTCCGGCATCCACTTTAGTATCTAGTCCCGGGCATAATTAATGTTCAGGGGGATGACAGTTGCCGGGAGCTTGAATAATTCGAAGCGACTGAACAGTTGGTCACACAGCCAACCATGGCCATAAACTGACAAGTTGTTGGCCAACCCTGGGAGCAACCTCATCTTGTCAGCAGCGTCCCCGTACAGCCAGGCAGGTCTGTCCCGCTCCTGCAGCGGCGAGATGCGATGGAGAAGGAAATCTTCCCCCACATGCTCGATGGTAAGCCCGTCACCTTTTAAACGGGTAATCCTATTGATTGTCGGGCGCAACCTATCTTCAGTGAGGCCTTTGGAGCTCCATTCTTTGTCGCGCTCAACACATTCCTTCTGTGCTTCACAAAACTTGGGGGCTTCCTCATCTTGAATCCAGCAGCAATCCCCTCTCCATTTATCCCACCTCTCGTGCTGGTTCCCAGGGATGTAATTCCAAAGCTTCCTCGCCACCCGCAGCATCCAGCTAATGTTTCTGGAGCGGTGGCCCTTGTTACCCATCTGCGGAATGAAATAATGTCGGAATAGATCCATATTGGGCTTGACTCTGACAAAATTCTAGCACGAATGCGCAAAAATAGCCATGGTCGCCATGGCATTTGGAGTGAAGTCGAGAAGGTGGAATCCATAGATGTTCATGATCTCCTCAAAGAATTCGGAAAAGGGGGAATAGAGGCCACAGATGAAGTAAGTGCAGAAGAATCGATATGAGTTCGGCGGACCTTCCTTCCCCGCCGTGAAGACTCTGGGCGCCCCGTGCCCTTTCGAGACGGACCTCCCCCACATATACCCGTACCTCGCCTGGAGGACCGGTCCGCTCAAATTCAACGGAACAAAGACGATGTCTTCTCTCCGCTTCTTGTTCAGCTCCGTCGCCCTCTTGCTTCCATCGAGGGCGGCTTCCTTCTCCACGGTCGTCTGCTTTCCTATCTCTGCGAGTTTCTTCCCCATTCCCATGGTGGTGATGCGGAAGGGGAAGGGATTCAGTGGGAGGGGCGGCGGTTAACAGAAGGGCGAGAGGAGGAACTGTTGTTTGGCTTGCGGAGGAAGAAGACGGGAGAATGGGGCAAGAGACAGATAAACCATGCCACTCCGCTTTTCCTTGCTCTTAAGGGGGTGCAGAACAGGGGCACGACTCTTCACAAAGTTACCATTTTACCTTAACTGCAACAATCCCATGACCCCACGATGCGCAGCAATTGCGCAAAGTGCACGTTGGGTTTACTAGTCGCCATGGCAAACCGGTATGTGCAGCCTTCTCCTGCCACGTGTCCGTGCACTTTTTGGGGCCTAACCCAACATGCCATGCGACACATGTGGCTCAGGCCCGGGGGCTTATGTCGGGGAAAACAAATAGGGGTATGTATTTGCCCCTGACTCATGCACGGACAAGCCAAGGCCTTGCCGAGTTACAAGGGACTAAGAGATTCGAAGGGCCAACATGCAGATCAGAGGGACCAAGATCAAGCCAGAGAAGCAAGACACCATCAGGAGAAGGGCTTCCTTTGCCGGGCGGGTGAGCTCAGCATGGGGCGAGGCCACCCCGGAAGAAGATGTCCCGACAGGGCCTGCCGGGACACACAGAAGAAAAACCACCTCACCAACTACTCCGCCACGACCCACTGACGGTGTCATGGACTAGGGGGTACTCACCACGTCGTCTGCCGACCAGCTGGATCGGACCGAGGACCCCCACGACGGTTCATTCATGGGCCACTTTTGGCAGCCCATGCCGCATTCAAGGAAGACTCTACAAGACTTGGCGCCCAAGACGAGGACTCCTCTAAACCCTAGGCCTACGGTGCATATATAAACCGAGGCCAGGCTAGTCAATGGACAATCTAATATTCATTAGAACAATCTTGTGGTAGATACATGTACTCTATACTACACCCACATCAATATAAACAAGAGCAAGACGTAGTGTTTTACCTCCATCAAGAGGGCCCGAACCTGGGTAAAAACATCGTCTCCTTCATTGATCCGAGAATCCACAGCTCGGGACCCCCTACCCCGAGATCTACCGGTTTTGACACCGACACCCACGTCGTCAACCAGTACGGTGTCAAGCCGACTAAGTGGCAGCCATTTGCCACATGGCAGCCTCTCCATATAGGAAATACCTACATATGACACCCATCCTGCGACATGTCAAGCGAGCAGGCATGGAGCTGGCGAGATAGCTCGGTAAGCCTTGCCAGGCTACCGACGATGTGACGTTGAGCGTTGCATTCAATGCACCTTGTCAGACTGCAAAGTTAGGTATGATATCACTGTTTGCTATCTTATCAGTGCGTAATAACTACTTTGCCATTGTGGTAACCCCTTGATCTATAAAAGGAGGCCCATGGAAACCGTAGAAGGGGTTAGATGGTTGGGTAACTCACACCACCATACGCGCGTAGCCACTGCCGCCCTGAGGCAACCCCTGCCGAGCGAGTGTACTATGCTCCAGCACCACCTTTCCACCATCAATCCACCAAAGCAGGAGTAGGGTTTTACTCCTCGCGACGGCCCGAACCTGGGTAAAAATGCCTGTGTAATCTCTGTCGTGCTGCCCCACGCTCGTCTGCTCTTTGTGCAACGCGACACCCCCCTGCTGAACCAGCAAGGGGCGTACTGGTCCCATAGGTGGTCATGGTTTCCCGTGACAGGAACCTTTGTATCTTGAGGGCCATCCTAAGAGAATCGAGCAAGATTCTTAGAGAATTAATACTAATGCACCTAGTCCTTCTAATAAAAAGGAAAAGGAAACTAATAGGACTTTGCATGCTAGTGAACCTACTATAGACACCTGAGAATCCCAATAATATTTCTATTTCTGATGCTGAGACACAACCTGGTAATGAACATGAACCTAGTGCTAATGCTAATAATGATGTTCTTGTTGATGCTCAACCTAGTAATGATAATGATGTAGAGATTGAACCTGCTGTTGATCTTGATAACCCACAATCAAAGAATCAACGTTATGATAAGAGAGATTTTTTTGCTAGAAAACATGGTAAAGAAAGAGAACCATGGGTTCAGAAACCCATGCCCTTTCCTCCTAAGGCATCCAAGAAAAAGGATGATGAGGATTTTGAGCAGTTTGCTGAAATGATTAGACCTATCTTTTTGCGTATGCATTTGACTGATATGCTTAAAGTGCCTCCTTATGCTAAGTATATGAAAGATATTGTTACTAATAAAAGAAAGATACCGGAAGCTGAGATTTCCACCATGCTTGCTAATTATACTTTTCAGGGTGGAATATCAAAGAAACTTGGAGATCCAAGAGTACCAACTGTACCATGCTCCATTAAAAGAAACTATGTTAAAACTGTTTTGTGTGATCTTGGAGCCGGTGTTAGTGTTATGCCTCTCTCTTTGTATCGTAGACTTGAATTGAATAAGTTGACACCTACTGAAATTTCTTCGCAAATGGCTGATAAATCAACTGCTATACCCATCGGTATTCATGAGGATGTGCCTGTTGTGGTTGCAAACATTAATATCTTAATGGACTTTGTTATTCTTGATATTCCTGAGGACGACAGTATGTCGATCATCATTGGTAGACCTTTTTGAATACTGCAGGGGCTGTTATTGATTGCAACAAAGGCAATGCCATTTTTCATGTTAATGGTAATGAGCATACGATACACTTTCCGAAGAAACAACCTCAAGTCCATAGTATCAATTCTATTGGAAAAATTTCAACTATTACTATTGGAGGTTTTGAATTCCCTCTTCCCGCTGTCAAAAACAAATATGATATTCTTAATGTTGGGGAAATGCATATCACCGTTGAGGTAACCTTGTGTTATTCGAAAATTCTCCAGTTTCATGTCATTTGGAAGAAGTTTGTTAATAAGACTTAATCAACCTTGTTAATGGATTCCTTTTGACAAGAATGGGATGGATGAATTTAGAAAGCACAACTCTCTGTACCTATCTTTTACTTTCTGTTATTTAGTTTAAATAAAGCAAAAATAGAATTTTCTGTTTGTTTTCTGAATTATCCATGCAATAAAAATGTCCCGAAAATAAAAGTTCTCCAAATGCCCTGAAAATTTGATATGATTTTTTATAGAATGTTTAAGAATTTCTGGCACTGAACGCACACACCAGGAGGCAGCTCACCAAGCAGTAGCTGCTGCATCAGTACAACCCCGACTACAACTTTGGATATCCGCTAGGCCAACCGTGGCCTTAGACCAACAGAGGCCAAAAGCCTAAGCTTGGGAGAGTACGTATTTCTCACCGACATTACATTCATGTTCACACACTCATTCTAGTTTTCGGTGCTCATAATTTTTCATTGTTTTATCCATGTTAGTTTATTTCTTTTTCCGCTTTCTTCCTGTGTGTTTGAAAAACCTTAAGAAAAAAATTAGTTGTAGTTAGTTTACTTTTTATGCATGCTTAGTAGTATTAATAGAAAACCCAAAAAGATTTCTCATTCTTGTTTTGCTTGTTGGGAGATTTTCCGTGTAAATAGTTTTCTCGTTCTTGTTTTACTTTCTTAAAAAAAATCTCCAAAAATATTTAGTGTGTTTCTTTGAAGTTATTTTATTTTCTTTGGGGGTCGAGAGGAGAAGACCACGATGAAAATGTTGAGTGGCTCTCATATGCATTATTGTTGATCTAACAAAGAGCCCATATTACCTTGTCTTCTCATTTGAATAAATGTTTGCAGATTCCAACTTAGTCCAATGCATGTGCACTCTTATTATTATCCATGCCGTTCGGTTGTGCAAGTGAAAGGCAATAATGACAATATATGATGAAATGATTGAGATGAGGAAAAGCTGGCATGAACTCGACCTATCTTGTTTTTGTAAATATGATTAGTTCATTGTTCCTGATTCAACCTATTATGAATGAAACATGTTTAGCTAGTTATAGTTGCTCGTACCATGCTTAATTAGCTAGGAGTTTATAATGGTTTATCTTGCATGCCAACATAGAAAATTAAAATGGTTGTGATGTAGTATGATAGGATGGTATCCTCCTTTGAATGATTCGAGTGGCTTGACTTGGCACATGTTCACGCATGTAGTTGAAAGAAAATCAACATAGCCTCTACGATATTTATGTTCATGGAGATATATATCCTACTCATGCTTGCACTCAATGTTGGTTAATCTCAATGCATGCTTATGACTGTTGTCGCTCTCTAGTTGGTTGCTTCCCAGTCTCTTTCTAGCCTTCACTTCTACTAAGAGGGAATACTGCTTGTCCATCCAATTCCACAAACCCCAAAATTGTTCCATATGAGTCCACCATAACTTCCTATATGCGGTATTTACCTGCCATTCCAAGTAAATTTGCATGTGCCAAACTCTAAACCTTCAAATAATAATCTGTTTTGTATGCTCGAATCGCTCATGTACCAACTAGGGCTGTCAATATCTTGCATGCTAGGTGGGTTATTCTCACGATGAGTGGACTCCGCTCATCATTCACGAGAAAATGGCTGGTAAATGGGATGCCCAGTCCCATGCTCAAATCAAATCAGAATAATAGCAAAGGAAACTCCCCCAGGATTGTTGTTAGTTGGACGGTACCCATTGTTTTGGACCAGTTGTGGAGTGTTCTTGTTGGTGGTGGGGGAGTATAAAATTTACCATTTTGTTTGGGAACCGCCTATAATGTATGCAGCATGGAAAATACCGAGATCTCTTAGATGTTATGTTGACAATGAAAGCATACCGCTCAAAATATTATTTATCTCTATTTCAAAACTCAAGCTCTGGCACCTTTGCAAATCCCTGCTTCCCTCTGCAAAGGGCCTATCTATTTAATTTTATTACGAAGTCATCATCCTCTTATAAAAAGCTGAGCACCACTGTCATTTGTATGCATTGATTTTAATTTATATTGAGTATGACCGTGACTGGATCTTTTTTACTATGAATTACAACGTCTAGTCAGTCCTTGATCTTCAGGGGTGCTCTGCATTTATGTTTTGTGATCTCAGAAAGGGCTAGCGAGATACCATCTTGTTATATCATATCATGATTGATTTGAGAAAGTGTTGTCATCTGAGATTTATTATTATTGCTCGCAAGTTGATTATGTCATTGATATGAGTAAATGTGAGACTTAAATGTTTTTGTGAATATGGTTAGTCCATAATATTTGCTGAAAAATTGAATGCCGGCTTTACATATTTGCAACAACAAGATCAAACAGAGTTTGTAAAAGTTTTTCTTTATCACTTTTAGTTTGTCAACTGAATTGCTTGGGGGAG
This sequence comes from Triticum aestivum, assembly GCF_018294505.1. Taxonomy (NCBI): domain Eukaryota; kingdom Viridiplantae; phylum Streptophyta; class Magnoliopsida; order Poales; family Poaceae; genus Triticum; species Triticum aestivum. The sequence continues at coordinate 719,371,010 of NC_057812.1, read as the reverse complement.
TTGATACGTCTCCGTCATATCTACTTTTCCAAACTCTTTTGCCCTTATTTTGGACTCTAATTTGCATGATTTGAATGGAACTAACCCGGACTGACGCTGTTTTTAGCAGAATTGCCATGGTGTTATTTTTATGCAGAATAAAAATTTCTCGGAATGAACTAAAACTTCACGGAGATAAGTTTTGGAATTAACAAAAAATATTGGCGAAAGAATCAAGTGAAGGGGCCCAACACCCTGGCCACAAGGGCGTGGGGTGCGCCCACCCCCCTGGGGTGCGCCCACCCCCCTGGGGTGCGCCACCCAACCTTGTGGCCCCCCTGGACCTCCACCGACCTCAACTCCAACTCCATATATTCTCTTTCGGGGAGAACAAAAAATATAGAGAAGGATTTATCGCGTTTTACGATACAGAGCCGCCGCCAAGCCCTGTTCTTCCTCAGGAGGGCAGATCTCGAGTCCGTTTTGGGCTCCGGAGAGGGGAATCCATCGGCATCGTCATCATCAACCATCCTCCATCACCAATTTCATGATTCTCACTTCTGTGCGTGAGTAATCCCATCGAAGTGTTGCTGGACCGTGATGGGTTGGATGAGATTTACCATGTACTCGAGTTAGTTTTGTTAGGGTTTGACCCCTAGTATCCACTATGTTGTAAGCTGATGTTGCTATGACTTTGCTATGCCTAATGCTTGTCACTAGGGCCCGAGTGCCATGATTTCAGATATGAAACTATTATGTTTTCATGAATATATATGTGTTCTTGATCCGATATTGCAAGTTATAGTCACCTACTACGTGTTATGATCCGGCAACCCCGGAGTGACAATAGTCGGGACCACTCCCGGTGATGACCGTAGTTTGAGGAGGTTATGTATTCACTAAGTGCTAATGCTTTGGTCCGGTACTCTATTAAAAGGAGACCTTAATATCCCTTAGTTTCTAATAGGACCCCGCTGCAACGGGAGGGTAGGACAAAAGATGTCATGCAAGTTCTTTTCCATAAGCACGTATGACTATATTCGGAATACATGCCTACATTATATTGATGAATTGGAGATAGTTATGTGTCACCCTATGTTATAAACGTTGCATGATGAATGCCATCCGATGTAATTATCCATCATTGATCCATTGCCTACGAGCTTTTCACATATTGATCTCTTCTTAGTTACTTTTCCGTTGCCACTATTACGATTGCTACAATACTACTACTATACTTTTGCCACTATTATCATTACTTCCATACTACTTTGCTACTAAATATTTTGTTGCAGATATTAAGTCTTTCAGGTGTGGTTGAATTGACAACTCAGCTGCTAATACTTGAGAATATTCTTTGGCTCCCCTTGTGTCGAATCAATAAATTTGGGTTGAATACTCTACCCTCGAAAACTGTTGCTCAAGGGCCCAGAGATACCTCTCCGATACTCGGAGTGACAAATCCTAATCTCAATCTATGCCAACCCAACAAACACCTTCGGAGTTACCTGTAGAGCATCTTTATAATCACCCAGTTACGCTGTGGCATTTGATATCACACAAGGTATTCCTCCGGTATCCAGGAGTTGCATGATCTCATGGTCAAAGGAATATGTATAAGTCATGAAGAAAGCAATAGCAATAAAACTTAATGATCATTATTCTAAGCTAACGGATGGGTATTGTCCATCACATCATTCTTTCTAATGATGCGATCCCGTTCATCAAATGACAACACATGTCCATGGTTAGGAAACTTAACCATCTTTGATTAACGAGCTAGTCTAGTAGAGGCTTACTAGGGACACGGTGTTTTGTCTATGTATCCACACATGTATCAAGTTTCCGGTTAATGCAATTCTAGCATGAATAATAAACATTTATCATGATATAAGGAAATATAAATAACAACTTTATTATTGCCTCTAGGGCATATTTCCTTCATGAACTGCCGTCACTGCTAACATGCCATCAGTGGTGGGTGAACGCCCGCCATTGGTGGGTCCATAGTACTAGCGGGCGAGTCACAGTGCCCTCCAGAACTTCTACTCTCTACCCGCCACTTCTATGCATAACATTAGTGGCATGGACTAATGGCACCCACCCACCAGTAGTGATCTAGGCCTATAGAATAATTGTTGTTGCAACAACATTTTTTTGCTGCCATGGCGACATCATTTTAATGACGGGGTTGCAGTATGTTGCATTTGATCATCAGAATGCATTACATATATAGAATTTTGTCTCAACATTCAAACAATTACACATACATTATATTACAACGTCGATCCAATAATTAAGAGTATTAGCGGAGCACGACAGTGAGTATAGATGTGTAGCAAAACAAACATGCATGTCTCAACACACAATGCACAATTTCTGAAGCTGTTTTGAAGCATTGTGTCTATCAACATGACTAGTTACTGGCAATCGATGACCGAAATGTGTCTTCGACTCGGTGAAGTTGTTCGCCATCTGAATCTGGCGGACAGTAGAACATCCCATCCTCATTTACATCCTCCTTGTTGTGTATTTTGGGCAACACATTTTGGATGCGCTCAGGCTCTCTTAATAATTCCCATATGTCCTTGTGCCTCTCCATCTCCTCGGACCACTTGATGATCTGGCCATGATTCCGCTAATATTGGCTTTTCTTCAAAAAGTCGTTCATGACAGCCATGGCAAAGTAGCCAGACACATGGGACATTTTCACATTTGGTTATTTATAGAAACAAGCACTAGTGATTAACTTTAACTCTAAATACTATGTTACCGTGTTGTTGAAGTTCTTACACCTGCATAGAGGATCATTTAGAACCTCCTTCAATTTTGTCCATTGCTTTCGAGAGACTTTCTTCAAATCAAAGAAATAAGCCAATCCCTGCGTCGACAATAGTGCAATTGCAATCCAGTGTCGGTCGCTGCATAATAAAAAGAAGAAATTAGCATTGATGAGATCAAACTAGAAGGTTAACTTATATAATAAGTGAGTAAATGTTAACGACTTACTTGTCGAAGTATTTGAAGAGAAATGTGTCCTTTTGCGGATGATTCGCAATCATGCATGGGAACATGTAGTCTGAGATGAGATCCTAGCTAATTT